>NW_022172097.1:0-19964 GCF_008802855.1 Photinus pyralis
CCAAGCTCGCAAGATATAAATTTTATTTTTTTTGTTTCATTGTGTCAAACCATACAAACGAGTCTGAGAATGAGCTTTTTAAGCAAAACTTGCTATTGTACAGCTCTTTTTTCTTCCTTCTGATTTTCTTCTTCACATTACTCTTTCTTTTATTCCGTTCCACACTTTCCTCTTCATCGCTTATATCTCGATATTACCATTTCTTCAATTCGTTTACATATTCTTCTCATGTACGGAGCTACTTAATTGATATCAGTATTGCTACAGTAAACGACTAACTGTCTCCTTTACGCCTTAAAACTTTCTCGGATGAGCTGTTTTCTACATTTCTTCAGCATCGAAGTGACCCATTATAGGTTCTCCTAATAGATCTTCAAGGTATATAGGATTACCAACCTTTAGCGACTTTAACAGTTTCGTAGATTAATTTGAAGTGTAGTCTCTTGCAAAAATTATCAGCCTCACTATAAATGTTTTCTATACCATTATCTACGGAGAACTTAGCCCTTTGTTACATATACGACCTTAGGTAATCTATATGTAGGGGAAATTTGCAATGTTTTAACCCAAATAGGTCCCGATATTTTCTTTATTATCTCAGGTAAAATATACTGTTCAAACCAGCCAGTCGTATGATCGTATCCAATTTCGTCACTTTCATATTCAAATTTCCCGCCGTTCTTGTTTTCCCAAACAATCTTCACTTTAAGTTTATCAAGAATTTGCGGTATTCTGCGTCGACATCTATCATCTTCACACATATACAGTTCTTTTCTGAATAATCTGCACAACACCTCTTTAATTTCTTTTCGCTCGGTAACGTAGACAGGGACAGGTTGAGGCTTTTTGGGAGGATTTTTAATCGAATCCTCGAGAATTTGCAGCATCATGTTAAAGATTCGTTCTTCTCTCTCGCCATAATTTTCCTGATAGCATTGTTGACAACAAGTTTCAAAGTCATAGTACTTTATCCCCTTTCTGTCTTTTCTTAAAGTACTTCCAACGCGGTATCCTTCTTTTTCGCAGCAAATTTCACATTTTTCCTTTAGCTCAGGTCGACAGTCGCTACAGTTACAAGGTCTTCCCCAATTACACGCTTTAGACATCGTTGAAGGGCTGCTCTTCTCGACAACACAACACCAAATGGCTTCTGTCCTCTGTTCTGAACCCCTTTATGTCTTTACGGAAAAGCGAGCTATGGGAATTAAAAGGATCACACCTCCTTTAGGTCAGTTAGCAAACCCCGCTGGAACAGTTGGCAAAGCCGTTAGATCAGATAGGTAGAGCCCTTGGATCAGATGAAAAAGCCGTTGGACCGCTTTTGAACTGCTTTGAACCGATATTGGACCGCTATGAACCGCCTTTGGATCGCCTCTGAACCGCTTTCGAACTGCTTTGAACCGCTTTCGAACTGCTTTGAACCGCCTCTGAACCGGTTTCGAACCGCCTCTGAACCGCTTTCGAACTGCTTTGAACCGGTTTCGAACCGCCTCTGAACCGCTTTCGAACTGCTTTGAACCGCTTCTGAACCGCTTTCGAACTGCTTTGAACCGCCTCTGAACCGATGTTGACCCGCTATTGAACAGCTTTGAACCGGTTTGGTACCGATATGAACAAACAACCCGTTGACAAGCTGATGACAAACCACCTGGACTAGTTGACATACCCGTTGGACCTGGTAGGCAAGGTCATTGTATTAGTTAGCAAGATGGCTGATTCCTAGAGGACAAACCTGCCGGTAAGGAGGCTAAGGTTCTTAAATCACATCATGCTGTTTCCCTCTCCACTACGCTATTGATTCATACCGATCTATAAGTTTTTTCCCATAATTTAGTTTAACTACAAGAGTGAAGGCGATAACATGTGTAATTGTTGGTTCTGTTCGTCATTGGATGCTACTGCATCATCATCATTACCATCATATAGTTATTTAGAAGAGGAATTAGCTGAAATTTATCGTCAAGCGGCAAAGGAAACGTTAATTGGTGCTGTACGATACGTTCTCAGTTATAGTAAGGATATTGAAATAGGTTATAGCACTTGTTTTCATCAGGAACCTGTTTTACGCCTCTCTTGCAAGAGCGAGGGTTGCGGCGTCATATTGACTGTTGAAGATTGGAACAATCTTTTAAATGGCAGCCCTATACCGAAATACAGCTATATCGATCAAAGAAAACAGAAAAATGTTGGTCTGCTGAAGACCTCATCTATGAAGACGTCAACTATGAAGATTACTATGAACCATTAAGTGACACTTTAGGCTTACTTTATAACTGGAAATTTACCGATGATTCAGATAAAATTATAACCACCATCGATATTCGACAATTTAATCAATCGTGCTGCATGCATAGAACCGAGATTGAGGAATTGTTCAACATGAAATATGCAATAAACTCAAGACTACAACAGCTAGGGTCCTATAACTTCGCTACCTTTTACCAGATATTTATCAATAAAATGGTTGACTTGAAAAGAAGTAATAAGGAGACCTCGCCTATCGCTGATGTATACGAAGATGCTAGATACTTAATTAATCAGCTGTGCATAGAAGTGTATTTTGGAGGAATGTGTTTAGAAGAAATTCTACATTACAATCCCTCAATTATTGTTAATGATGTAATGGCAAAGCTTCAGTATGTATAATAAAATTATAAGTTATAGATCGATGTCATTTTATTATCAAATTTCCTACTCTAACGGGGTTCCAGTCGTCAAGTGTGATAAAAACAGGAAAAACCTGCCGAAAGTTTAAAATTATACTTCGATGCCATTTTATTATCAAATTTACCATTCCAACGGGTTTCAGTCGTCAAGTGCGATAAAAACAGGAAAACCTCATTAAAAATAGCTACACAAGGTTTGATGATTGGGAGAGCGGATGCTGTAATTCTATTTATTCATTGTTCTAGAAAAAAATTTGATTGGGAGCGGATGCTGCTTCCGTTATGGTTCTAGAAAAATGGTGATAATTACAGAATTGCTTGTTCTAGAATCTTCTGCGCGGAAGCTTAAATGCAAGGTTCTTAAAATAAAAGTGAATGAGTTGCTTTTTGATAAGAAACAGTCCGGATGCTGCTTCCGTTATTGCATACCTACCCATATAAATATAGATGTAGAGTGATATACGTCTTCAGTTCAGAAGATGACGAATATCCGATTATTTCGAGGTAAAGAAGCAGTTAAGGAGATAAAGCGTTCAAAGATAGATGATGTTTTTCTCTATCAGTGGTACATCGATCAGGGCGTCTACTGCTACATTAGGTACCTGAATTCGAAACCTGCAGCATTTGCGTTAATATCAAGAATGAACTTCGATCCTCTAGATATTCATAAAAATCCTAAGATGCTGAATTACATCTATACTTTACCGGAGTATCGAAGAAGAGGGTATGCCGCCGAACTTGTGACTCACATCATAGGCATTACTGAATTTTCAGCGTTTTGTTCCAACGAGGAGTCTCAAAAATTGTTTGAAAAATGTAATTGCGCAAATCACGGTATAGTAAATAACACCGTAATGTTTAGACACCCTTAATAAAACACGTTTTGTATAAATTGTTTTTATTCCTAATATACCTATAAATAGTCTAATGACCTATAAATAGAATTCAACTATACTAATACTACTATACTATACTAATACTAATACTACTTATAAATACTATAAAAATGAGCATTGGAACATTAACTACTAATTTCTTATAGCTTAGATTACAATCTATACATTAATCAATATCCATCTGTTCAACATCTTGAGGCTTACTGATAGCATAATGGCCCCACGGTAGAGTGTTAAATGAGTCAGGAATCAGGTATCTCTTATCATCCTCAGGACTTAGGGCAATTTTCGATTGCGTTATGGAATAAACTTGATGTTTATCCGTACGAATCAAATTTTGAGATGTAGTTTTGCGCTTATAGGTCTCCAGACATTCCACATAATCGTCAAAAGTAATTTTAGTTTCTACTACACTTTTCTTTACCCCCTTCGCCTTCTTAGTCAAACCGTAATTTTTAATAATCGTAGCAATTTCATCCTCATCATACTCCTCCGCTTCCAATTTCTGTTGTAGTTTTATTAAATCGTCCTTAGTGGATAATACTTTGGTGGTGTACAGTTTCTTATAGGCAGTATACTTTATGATTACAAAAATGGGATAGGAAATGCGTCTTTTTACCTTGTTTGTTATAGGAGAGTAAGCAAAAATCTATACAAACGTCAATATTTTTAATAAATTTTATTGGTGCCTGACGGGGCGGGGTAAATTTTCAATATGAATACTAAGGAAGGGGAGGTGGTCTAGAGGCGTCTGGCACTGTAGCCAATGGGCTGCCGCTATCCCTTCCTGCCTATCACCAACATGCTATAAAAGGGGATACATTATTCAGATTCTTCCCATTTAGTCATTGCGATTAGATCTGATCTATCTGTAGGTGTGTTTGTTTTCTTAGCGATATATTGTAGGTGAGTTTAGCATTTCTCTAGCTTATTATCAGCAATCATTTAGCATTTTTAGCTTCAATAATTATTTAGGCGAGTTTTAGCATTTTTGTAACAATTATTTAGCATTTTTAGCTTCAGTAATTATTTAGGTTAGTTTTAGCATTTAGGTGAGGCTATTTTTAGCTTATTATTATTAGACGTACAAGATGTTTGCAGTTTTATTGAAACATATTGCAGGTATTTTAGGCGTGCTTAGAACTAATTATAGCGATAAAGCAGTTAGGGAAGGTCTAGTAGAGTGTGATAAAGCTTCACGTAGGATTAGGGATTCTATGCGCGGATCTTGGTCTATAGGTGAAAAACAACATCTTGAGGCTTGCTTACGTAATATTAAGTCGATGCGTAAACATTTTAAATTAGAACAAAAGAGGGGTCATGGCTTAGCATCGAATAAAGGAACCTCCACTTCGGCTTTTAGTAATAGAAAAGAAACCGCAAAACATCGCGTTCATTGGGATGATTCCAGTTCGGCGTTTAGAAATAGAATACGAACTGGAGGTATCACTAATCTTAAACATAAAGACCCCGGCAACTTCTTAATGGACTGTAAGACCATCTTCAAAAGCCGAATTCATAATGCGTTGAAGCAAGATGAGGCTGTCAAAGTAAATGCGATTTTTTGCGGGGAATTTGCGATTACTCAAGGTGAAAAGATGCTTAATGAGTATAAGTACTTTACAACATCAAATGCGGCAATATATAGGGATACTAACATAAATGAGTGGTTTAAGGAGAAGGTTGAGAAACCAATAATGAAGAAATTATCGGAATTTCAAGAACGTGATAGTGGTTGGGGACTTAGTGCCGTTGTTAATTTAGGAGTGAACATTAACAAATTTACACCTCAACTTGGTTCTTCATATATTGAGTTACCTTCACAAATTCAATCAAAAAAGGCATGCGTTAACGTTAAGAATGATGATGATGCGTGATTTGCGTGGGCGGTGGTTTCAGCGTTGTATCCTGTTGATAAAGATCCCCAAAGAATATCCAAATACCCTCACTACTCCTGTGTGCTTAAGCTAAAAGGGATCCAGTTTCCGATGACTATGCGACAAATTCCGAACTTTGAAAAACAAAACAGCATCTCCATTAACGTATATATTCTGAAGAAAGAGAAGAAAGATCAGTTTAGTACACTGCCTACCTACCTGACGAAGAATAAAATGAATGACCATGTGAACCTGCTGTTAGTGCAAGACTGCTATGAACAACCGAGTAAGTTCCACTATGTCTGGATCAAAAATCTTTCACGGCTAGTATCGATGCAGTTAAGCAAAAAGAAAGTTCAAAAACATATTTGTGATAGATGTTTACACTATTTCAATTCTAAAGACAAATTAATTAAGCACACTGTAGACTGCTTGCAGAAGAATGATACCGCCACCAAGATGCCTACCGACGAAAAAAAGATGTTGAAGTTTAAAAATTTTAAAAATAAAATAAAAGCCCCCTTTGTCGTATATGCAGATCTCGAGAGCGTTCTGAAACCTAGCACGAAAAAGACTGCATACCAACAACATATTCCAGCAGCTGTGGGATACTACTTCAAGTGCTCATACGATGAATCTCTTTCGTTCTACAACAGCTACCGCGGTGAAGACTGTATGCGATGGTTTGCTGACGAGATGAATAAGCTTGCGGAAGATGTCTCTACGGTGTTTCTTTGCCCCTACAAGATGCATATGACACCACAGCAGGAACTTGAATTTCAAGCAGCAACGCACTGCCATATTTGTGAACAGTCATTTAAATCTGGTCAAAAGAAAGTTCGAGATCACAATCACCTTATCCCGGAGAACAACTTCCGCGGAGCGGCATGTGAGGGATGCAACGTCAACTACCAGGACACTCATACAATTCCGGTGGTGTTCCACAACTTGAGTGGATATGATGCTCACTTTGTTGTAACAGATATTGCCACTAGAATGGACGGCAAGATCGACTTGCTCCCTATAACCAAGGAGAAATATATTTCTTTTACCAAACACATCAACGAGTCACGCATATGCTTTAGATTTATAGACAGCTTCCGGTTTATGGCATCATCGTTAGATAAATTATCATCAGCTCTAACGAACTTTCCTAAAGTCACAATTCTCTACACTACCTGAAGATCAATTTAATATTTTAACTAAGAAGGGTATTATGCCGTATGATTACTTCGACTCGTTCGACCGTTTCGATGAGCTGTGTCTGCCTCCTCAAGATGCGTTTTACAATAAATTGGAAGATAAGCCCTGTCCCAGAAGAATGTATCGTAGAGCTCAGGAGGTGTGGAGTAGATTTAACTGCAGCAATTTGGGTCAATATGTTGACTTGTACATGAAGACTGATATTCTACTCCTTGCAGATGTCTTTGAACAGTTTAGATCAAGCTGTATTAGTACCTATGATTTAGATCCGGCCCACTATTTTACACTACCAGGCTTTACTTGGGATGCCATGTTGAAATACACGCGACAAGAGCTGGAACTCCTTACCGACCAGGATATGTTTCTCTTTGTCGAGCGGGGTATTCGTGGAGGGTTAAGTCAAGTCTGCTCTAAAAGAAGAGCTCATGCAAACAACAAATATATGTCCAAATATGATTCAACGAAACCGGATGTCTATCTAATGTACAACGATATCAATAACCAGTATGGCTGGAGTATGAGTCAATATCTTCCATATGGAGGCTTTGAATGGGTAGACTCCAACATCGATATCACTACGATTCCGGATGATGCAGATGAAGGCTACATTCTAGAAGTTGATTTGGAGTATCCACAGCATTTGCATGACGCTCACACGGATTTACCGTTCTGTGCATTACACATCAACCCGAAGACTATGAAACCGCCAACTGAAGCTGCGGAAATTTCAAAACTCATGGCGACCTTAAATAATAAAGAAAAATACGTCATCCACTATCGAGCCTTGAAGCAAGCATTAGCCCATGGCCTAATTCTCTCCAAAGTACATAGGGTACTCAAATTTAAACAGTCCCCTTGGCTAAAGTCCTACATTGACCTTAATACAGAACTAAGAAAAAAAGCCAAGAATGAATTTGAGAAGAACTTGTTTAAGTTGATGAATAACGCAGTCTTTGGGAAGACTATGGAAAATGTCAGAAAACGGGTTAATATCAAATTACTAACGCAATGGAAAGGACGTTACGGCGCAGAATCATACATTGCGAAACCGGAATTTAAATCTTGCGCCATTTTTAACGAAAACTTGGTAGCTGTAGAATTGAATAAGCTTGAAATTTATTTAAATAAGCCTATATACGTGGGCCAAGCTATTCTTGATCTAGCCAAGACAACTATATACAGCTTCCATTATGACTACATGATGGATAGATTTGGAGATAACTGCACTGTTCTTTACACAGATACGGACAGCTTAATTTACGAAATTCGTGAACAAGACCCTTATATGGCTATAAAAAGCGACTGTTTTAAATATTACGATACTAGCGATTATGACCCCAATAACCCATATGGCATACCCCTTGTAAATAAGAAAGTGTTGGGCATGATGAAAGATGAAAATAATGGACAGATAATGACTGATTATGTAGGATTACGATCGAAACTGTACACCACTAAAGTGTTATCCACTAAGGACGATTTAATAAAACTACAACAGAAATTGGAAGCGGAGGAGTATGATGAGGATGAAATTGCTACGGTTATTAAAAATTATGGTTTGACTAAGAAGGCAAAGGGGATAAAGAAAAGTGTAGTGGAGACTAAAATTACTTTTGACGATTATGTGGAATGTCTAGAGACCTATAAGCGCAAAACTACATCTCAAAATTTGATTCGTACGGATAAACATCAAGTTTATTCCATAACGCAATCGAAAATTGCCCTAAGTCTTGAGGATGATAAGAGATACCTGATTCCTGACTCATTTAACACTCTACCGTGGGGCCATTATGCTATCAGTAAGCCTCAAGATGTTGAACAGATGGAAGTTGATTAAGGTTGTGATTTTTGATGAATTAGTTACAAATTGTCAAAATCCTAGGAAATTTGTATACAAATTAGGATATTATTTTAGGAATATTCTTAGACTAAAGGTTATTAGCAAACTACCCCTGTATAAAGCTAAAAATAGTAAATTCTTGTATAAATTTAAGATTTCATTGTTGCACAAGCAGTACTATTAAAAAGGTAGGCCTATTAGTTATTTTTTTATACACCCTGTGTAGAGAAATATCTAATGGGGAATCCTATAACGAGGCCGTAAACATCTCCAATAAATTGCATTATTTCTAGTGCGAATTTATTGCCTCCTGGGTGGTCATGGAAAGAGGTGTATCTAACCAATAATAATTTAACCAAAGCTATACAAGGTAGATCGATAATTCGGTAACTTGTTCCTCTTCTAGAATATACGCAGCTAAATGGTCATTTTACTATTTAACAATTACGTAATTATGCTATAAGCACAGACAGCAAATATGCCTTGTCACCTTTCTCTTAGCGATTTTCCCTTATGCCTTCTAATAATCATCCTTGAAGACAATCCTCCATTGGAGTTTGATATCGTCTAAAAAAGATATCAATGTAGGCTTTTATTACAAAATAATTTTGATACTTACGGTCCAACTCTGATGTAGACGATTATTTGCGAACAGCCATATAAAATGATCGTCGAATAAATACAATAAAATGTCACGCTTTTCATTAAACTGCAAATTATGCGCGCAAGGACACGTCACCCTAAGAAAAGTAAATTATAAGCAACTAAAAATTGAAAAAAGGCTTACCTGAGGTATATAAGCAGCCACATCCACATACACACTTATTGAAATCGGATTGAGGATGCACGCCGTTTTTAAATACTGCGGAACGTCGAATTTATACACATTTCCAATCACAATATTTCGCGCCTTTTTAAGGCAGATTTTCGAACTTTACGCATTCAGACACAATAAAAAACCCCCATAGGTACCGGTACTAATATGGAAATGAAATGGTATAAAAAGTACCTTATCACAACATTCGCTATAAATAAACACTATCGCAAGATTGCAACTTCCCATACCAAGTGAATAATGAAATCCGCGCGTGTTGCTATTTTTTTTCTCTTTATAAAATTAGGAGGATAACTTTAACGTCTTAAACCCACCCAACAGGGTACTACATAAAACTACGGAGTAGTTCATACGTCTTGGTCCCTAACCAATGAAACTTCCCACGAACTATAAACCTGGAGCTACTGAGGTAGCTATAGCTATCGTTCCTATGAAATAACTCATACGGTCCCCCTACCGCCCCTACCATCAAAAGCTGATGCTATAATTAAACACTATCGCATTATAGTAAGATTGCAGCATCCCGTCCAAACGCGGTTATTTTCTTTCTATAAAAAACACCATGACTCCACATCGCACCGCACGTAGCTTCAACGGCAGCTTCAACCACCTTAAAATCCTGGTAAATATTCCGCTAAGACATATTTTGCATTTTAAGAGTCTATTTGTAGAACGGCCTCGACCAAATGGAGAATTTACAGTTAGGTATGAATAACAATGCTGTCATTCGAAAAATGGAGGCGTTGCCGCCATCGGTCCTCTTCGCCGCTAATTTTATGTAAGTAAGCGCTTTAATTGTAATAATAAACTTCAAATCACTATTTCAGCTCTAAATAAAAACACCCTACATTTTGTTTGTTGTTTTTTCCCTGCCCACTCCTGTTCTAGTTATAGGGAACCTACCTCCGAGATGGAATTATAGGTAAGAATGAGGGTCCTCGCACCTGTCTCCTGAAATTACAATTTCCTACCCTAGTCGCATCAAT
The DNA here is from genome assembly GCF_008802855.1 of Photinus pyralis. Lineage (NCBI taxonomy): Eukaryota > Metazoa > Arthropoda > Insecta > Coleoptera > Lampyridae > Photinus > Photinus pyralis. Next base: position 10,304 of record NW_022172097.1, read on the forward strand.
CTAATAGAGGGAGTCGGATGAAAATATACCTCTATATGCATTACGACGCCAATAGATGGCGCCTCCGTATCAAATCGCTATTTCAGCTCTAAATAAAAACGCCCTACATTTTGTTTTTGTTGTTTTATTTCCCTACCCACCCCTGTTCTGGTTATAGGTTAGAATGGGGCCCCCTTGCGTATTAGGTTGGGCCGATTTGTATAGCGGATTTGAAAATGTGTAAATGCGTATGCCTGCATCTTAAAAAAAGTTGTTTAATAAGAAAATAAACATATGTCATTAAGAGACAAAATTGGTATTTTTATTTTTTGAACTGCCACAACGGCACAAAAGTTTTGATTTTATTAATTTTAAATTTTCAAAATATGCATATTCGTAGAAGTTGAATTACTTAAAAAGAAACAAATTTTCTTTATTACTTTTTTCCGTATTTTTGCAATTTAAACTGCCACAACGGCATTTTAAAAATTATGAATTTATAATTTTATTTTGAGCCAAATCGAGTGGTTAAAATACTATTATTTAAGCAAGATAAAGTTAATATTTATTATAAAACAAATTCACAAGTACATGTACTACAAAATCCGAAATGAAAATATTTTAGTATCTAACATAATAATGCGTTTATAGGTACCTATATACTTAAATATAGGTATACTATCAAACATTTCTTGAACAAATAAAACTCAATCTAATTTATAATCTTGCTTTGATCCAAAAGAAGGCATAATTTTACGTGATTCCAACTTCGCCCTTATTACGCCATCTCTGTTATCACTACCACAAACTGTACCTGAAGCTTCCGTCACAATTTTAACAGCACGTTCAACCGCTTGCGTGTGACATGGATACGATTTTATTTCAGAGAAACGCATTGATGTACCTGGATTTTTTACAAAGTCATTTAGTAGAACTGCCTCAGATAACCCTATTGTTAATGGCGGTTCATTTATGACAAGAGTACCCCAACTCCAATCAATTAAGTCCGTATAGCATGAGGCGTTGATATTCAGCGAATTTGGCACTTCAAATTGTCGTGGAAATTGCTGTATGTTAGATCTCCGAGCTTTCAAAATTCGACGCACAGCAAGCTCTCGAATATGCTCTCTGGTGTCACCTAGCATTCCAAGGAGAATATTTTCAGGATGTGCGAAGTAACTATTTCGAAATATCACTGGATCAATCACATCCTTCAAGTTTTTCGGTAAATACCTAGATAATTGTATCATTTTCCAAACATTAAAGGCTCCCTGCAAACATGATGGTTTGCTTTTAATAATGAACCACATTGGAGCATACACCTTTAAAATAAAAGTTACCAAGATAACCAAGTTTTCCGATGGTTCATCAGTTGAAACGTATAGCCGCAGAATACGATTAGCCGTTGTCAGCCATCGGGAATGCACCATTTTACCTGGGCTTCGTTTGGATAATTTTTCATCAACAGTTCCCTTCGAAATTGCACCACACATATCAAAAAGGTATTTTTGATCAGTGCTTAGATCAGTCTTAACATAACGGCGCAGTGGCAGACGTTGGTTAATTGGAGATGTGGCAGTTTAAAACATAAAAATACAGAAAAAATTATTTAACAAAAATTTTTCAGTATTTTCTCTTACATATGTTTTTCATGTGCACATATTAAAATTTTAACCTTGAAGTTTTGGTGCTCTCGTGGCAGTTGAAATAATAAAAACGAAGGAATATTTTATTTAACAAAAAATGTTTACTTTTGTATCCTAAATAAGTTTTCCATATGCACAATTCGTTATTTACAAAATTCAAAATTCGAAATTTAATTGTCGTTGTGGCAGTTGAAAACATAAAAATATATATTTTTGTCAAATAAAAAAATTGTTTGTTTCCTGGTTTTGCAACTTTTGTATAGTTGCAAATTCATATTTTTTTAAAGCACGGAAATCGGCCCACTGTAAGTATAGAACCTTTCTTTGGTTTGCTTGAACGCTTTGTTTGTTTTCCTTTTTTAAAATTTGAAATGAGTAATTTGTAATTTTTTAAAAGTAGCATAGGTTTGGAGCATAGCATCTCTCTCCTTTCCTCACCCGCTTCTTTTTCACTCGGATTATTTAATTTCAGATCACATGGAAGTAAAGATTTCATCCTTAACTGTTCAATACTTCACTAATTTTTATTCTGAAACGTATTTCCAATATATAAATATATTTTTAAAATTAAAACCTCACAATTTTACTCATTATCCAGAAATAGTACAGGAATTAATTAAAAATAGTTCATTCTGAATTTTTTGAGAGAGTCTGAACTGTTTAAAATTGAACTCGAAACTTTTTACCAAAAAACCAACACTATCAAGGTTGCTTATTAGTTACATCACCGCGAAATCCCCTCGCCCACGAGCGCCAAACCAGGAGAGGAGGCAAAGGAATCCCACCGGCGCGGCGGAGGGGGACAGAGTTCTAGCAAAATTCTTTCCAAATACCAAATTCATATGGAAATCAGGACATTGTAGTCGTTGTAAAATTAGACAATGGATACAAATTAAAACGACAATATCAATCATCTACAAAATAGGATAAAAAACTAAGTTGAAATCGGGCAAGTTTCAAGAAGATATCTGCATCACACCCTTTTCGATATGCATCAGACGAGCGAGATGTACATTTTCAAACTATCCCAGACGTTCCAGTTCGAGACAATACGCATCCAGACATAGCACTATCCGAAAATCCAGTACCAAAAATTCCAGCCCCAAATACTATAATTTGAGATGTTCCAGAATTACGTCGTTGTGAATGAGAAAGTAAGCCACCAGAAAAATGTAGTAGTTATGTTTTTGGTATTCAATGGGGGAGACTGAATTTAAAAACATATAGTAGATGCAGTACTAGTTCGATGAATTTTCTTATATTTAACCTATTGGACTAAAAGTTCTTTTTCGATTTCGAACAATGATCGTCAAAACCACTCGGGACGTCACAATTGTAATCGAACTAAATTACGCCAAGGGGTGGCGATTACATTTGTTGATTTTAATAATAGATTTCTGACTGATAATTAGCTTTCTGTTGATTAACATCCGCCCAACTTTAAAGGATTCTGAGTCGTAGGTGATACCTACTACTACCTACTCCCTAGGGACCCTAGCTCTGGTTTGTATCTATTGATGATGAGGGTACAGCACAGGCAAGATCAGATTGTATTTAGAGAATTGATTGGAAATCGACTAAATTATACGATGACAATCTTGTTCGATGAAGATATCAAAAATGTATATAAGTTGGTACCTACGTTCAATATAGGTTCAGATACGTAATTATGTATACATTCATGAATAATTTATAAAATAATAAAGACGCAATAAATCAATAACCGCGTTATAGCCGTGTTAATCGAAACTAAAGCGATTTCTTTAATAAAGTATGTATAAACGCTTCGTTTTCTCAGGTACGCGTGGAAACGCTTGATGATTTTATAATTAGCGTATAATGGAATGAAAAAAATCAAATTTTAATTAAGCTCTTACACCTGAGGTGTTATCGTTACGTGATTAATTGTGCGAGTAGTTTATGATCTTTTTCACTCTTCATTGGGTTCGCGATCGCGTTAAGGTGGCGTTCAGAATTCCCGATGTGTGTATACGTTAAAGTTGGTAAGTACGTTATAATTTTTCACGTGTTGAGAGTGCAGTATGTAAAGTAGTGCTTTCGATAAGGAATCTTTCTTACGTGTAACTTGCACGATAATTATAATAATTTCTTATCTAGATCCTTAAAGGATACGCATATCATTTTCATATTTGATCCTTTTCAGCAAAATGCCGTTTAAAGTATGGATCTTTTTCTAAACGAAGTGACAACGCTGTACTCCTACGAGTTTGATATCTGTAGTCGAGCTTAAAAAACAACAAGCTTGAGTTATGCAGTGATCAGCTCTGGCTGTGCTCTCGCTTCTGCTTTTCTGTGTATCGATCCTAAACCACACTTACTAAGTTGCTCTCACCTTTTCTAGAGTTCTACTGTACGTCCTTCCATCATCCTTGTTTACCTTATTTGGTTAATTGTAACCGCAAGATACGTTGTGCCTACTGCTGTGCTCTACCTGTACCGTACGCGTAGAGGGTAAAGGATATCTCTCTTTAATTCACAGCCGTGACTTGGTTTAAAGGAACAGAAACAGGGATAGATGTAAATGTTTAGTGCGAAAGGGATATATGTAGACATGTTACCATTTCTAGAGGCCGCCCAGACGCACGTTATTGTCTCTCAAATTTACGTGCTTTGAATAGCAAACGAGCGTGTCATTAGATACAAATATTAACTTACACAGGTCAATAATACTTTGGAAAATTTTACAATTTTCTATTTGTAGAACCTGCTAGCTTCTTCTAGCAGGTACTCATAAATCATAGCAGGTAGCATCTATCTCGTATCAGTTGTATCTGCGATTAGGCATGGGCGTATTTCACGGCCAGCCCAAATCCGTGTCTATTCATTACAACTTTTAACGTAATGCATGTTTCTGGAACTTAATTAAATTAATAATGAATGAAAGTTGCTTCTACGTCTCAGTTTTTGACTCAAACATTTATTTTCAGCGACATTCTCAAATAACTGAAATGGGACGTTTTGAAGTTGGTTATCTGATATATTTTTATGGTCATTTTCCGGCACTCCTACTTACATCGAAAAAGCTCTCACTAAACGGTAAGCTATTGTATTCTCTACGTGATGATTACAAAAAAAGCAGAATTTATGTGTCAAATTGCGTTTCAGTTTGAGGTTTTGTTAACATCTCGATTCCCAAGCACATTGTGATTGAGCGGTTTTTTAAATAATTTTCCGGGGTGGGGTGGGGGGTGGGGGGTCATTTCGCGTATTTTATTTACCTAAACGGAATAACAACGGATATGCATGTTCGTTCGTTCGAAATTTACGAAAAATTAATTAAAAAATGAGAAGAATTATTTTATTACTCGCGCATCTGCAATTGTGCACCATAAAGGATAATGAGATGTGATCGCGTGGTCTACATGACTCGAGCGTCATATACATTTAGGGCATCTTGATCGTTCAGAGATAAAGACATAATACCTAATACATTTTTTTTTAATGTGAGCTTATGTAAGTGTAATAAAAGAAAGTTTGACAAGCAATTTTCGTGTAATTAAAATGCGCATAACGAGGAAGTTTAGGAATTTTTTTGTCTGAACTATTTAGCAACTTTGTGTTCGTCAAGATCACGTACCTTCGAGTTACGGTCTTAACTCCAACAGTATCATCGGGAAATTCAACAGTTTCTCGTTTTCTCCTGCGTAGAAATGTGAATGATCTAGCAAAAAACCATAAAGAAACGCTTCTACTAGGAATTTATTATCTTATACTTGTTTTGTTGATTTGCACCTTTTGGTCTTTTATCTGACAATTGTTTTAGTACCTATTGTGAAGTGTAATATCCTTCATAATTATCTCATTGCATGTTCAGTGAGACTGTGTCGATTTATTTATTATTATAAAAGTTCCTTTTCAGTTGTGAATAGGATTACTGCAGCGGTTCTAAAGCTGTCGCACTCAAACGTTCCCTATTTATTAAGGCAATCGATTTTGCAATATGCAAGAATTTAACCCGCGGAATTTAAGTTCGATTGGGCCAGACAACACTCTCTAGTCTTTTAGTCTAGCGCTGCGCTTCTGGGCGCGTAGGTGATAAACGCACTTGTTCCTGAAGCTCAGTCTAGGGCACCATCCAGTTCACAGATATACCAACTGTTGCCACTTGCCTTTTAACGCTCACGGTGCGTTGCAATTAATAGTACCCTGCTATATTTGTTGATGTTTACCTTCTTGGTAAATGATTAAGGAGGAGGGGCCTCTTTCTTTACACATAAACATTTAAAGGTCGCCTGGTACACAGGCATACTTTCAACATCTACATCCTCCGACACTCCACTTCTGAGAGCCATACCTAAGCTTTTACATCGCTAGTGGTTATGTCTCGTCTAAGTGTTCCAACTTTTGAAGACACTCCTTTCTGCAGATTTATTTTTTTAAATTTTTGGTGTTTATTTTTAAGTGGTCTCGGTTTCTTTCCCATCCCAATCCACTATACATTTACAAATATCCATACCCGAACCCGGATTCGAACCAGGAACCCTTAGTCCACGCCACTACGCCACACAGGCCGGCTAATATTTGCACTGAAAGCGTTCACCTCACAAGTATATTGTCCCTCGTCCAGACGATCCACTTGTCTTGAGTACTCCCTTTCGATACTTCTTTTCCGAGATATTTGTTTCGATATGTCTCGTCCAGACGATTCATTTTGCCTTTGTGAGTACTCCCCTCCGATACACCGTTTTCGAGATATTCGCTCTAAAGTTTTATCACAAATGGATATATTTCTTTCAGAGACGTGCCAATCGCTCTTTCCGAGTACCTTCCTCCAAAATATCAACGTTCTGATTCTACAAAGTGTTTCGATAGCGTTTCCACTGTAATACTTTATTTTTACCAGTTAGTATTCGGTTACCTCCTGCGCGTTGACACATACGATTTTATTAGCCTCTCATATCTCCTATAGTTTTGTGTAATTAGTTAATTATAGTGATATTACTAACGATACATACATCTCTTTCGCGGGTGAATAATGTGTGCAAACTTGGAAAAAATCAGAATTCTCTAACTAGTAAAACGTTATACCGTGTGTCTCAGGGAGAACGTACCATAGGGAAACAAAATCAATGTATTTTTTCGCGAAGGATCCAGGGGCCCTTTGATATGTGTTTGAAGTTCAACGTACGTTATTGCGCTTGCCTCATGCTGGAAAGAGATTGGAATAATACATTTCCGTTTCCCTATGGTGCGTTCTATCTGGGACACACTGTATATAGTAACTACAGAACCCTTATTGTTTTGCATGCTTGCTCACTCCAACGCTTTGATTTTTGCTTTGTAAAATTTGTAATGCATAATTTGTCATTTTTTGAGAGTAACGTTGTCGTTTTAGCAACCTAACGGTATCTAAAGTATTCGTACGATTATAATAAAATTTAAGATATGCCGATTTGAAATTAAGTTTAATAAGATTCCGAGTGCAGAAAAGTCCTTTTGGTGTTCTAACGCTATCTTCCAAGGTAATTCATTCGTCGGGGAAATCCCAGGGTACGACCTTGCACCATTAATATTAATTAGTTATGTAATCGGGACCACAGACCACGATCTTGGTCTAGAATCTCAGACCACGACCTTGGTCCAGAGTCCAAGACCTTGGAACATCACAAAGAGTGGGGGGGGGGGGTCAATGTTCTACTACTCAAGGCAACTTTCCTCTGAGGGGATGAATACTGATGAGTGTAATTAAAATTCTTTTACCACAGAAAATACTTTTTATGGTGGACTAGTGCTGACAATGCCAAATGTTCCCTTCGGAGAGCGAATATGGAGCTTGTTAACTCTATTGAGAGAAAATACAAATTCTGCGCAACCTGACGCATGGTCGAGGAGAGCGACTTTACGAACGGGAATGATGTGCTTCAAGGCGGATCGTGTTTATACAGGGTGGTGACTTGCGTAACGCATCATAGGGATTTCAATGTAAAATTCATAATATGCGATTATTGGCTCCCCAAATTATTTTTGAGCAAAAATGTATTAAGGTTTTCTGTGGGAAAAAATTTTTACCTCATTCAACGGTATTAGTTTTCAATTTTTTGCATAATAAAGACGGAAAATTGGAAAAATAAAACCCCCATCTTTTTCAATAATCTGTGATGCCATGGAATTTTATAATATAAAAACTTCGCCAATATCCGTCATGCCATGGAATGTCTTCTATAAAACAAATCGAATTCTATCAAAAAGTATTATATTAACAGCGAATTCAACATAAAGAAAGACCAAATTACTAAAAACCGTTTCCTAATTTAACAATTTACAATAAATGTTCGAATAAGGCACCATTAACTGCAAGACAGAAACCAAGTCGATCTCAAAATCCATTTCGAACTGCTGCTAATTGATAACTGGATATCTTTTTGTTTTAGAAAATTCCATGGCATCGCAGATTATTGAAAAGGATGCGGGTTTTATTTTTCCAATTTTCTGTCTTTATATGAAAAAATTGAAAACTAATACGGTTGATTGGAGTAAAAAAATTTTTTTACAAAAAACATTTTTGCTCTAAAATAATTTGGAGAGCCGATAATCGCATGTTATGAATTTTACATTAAAATCCCCATGATGCGTTACGCAAGTCACCACCCTGTATATACCTCCGAGTGTAGAAAGATAAGAACGGTACGCCCCTAGGTGATAATAAAAGCGCGTTTATAAACACTACGTTTCAAGCGTGACTTGAGTTTTAAAATGAATTCAATATTGGTAGATACTGTAAGACAGTTTGGAAATTCTTCGCCGACCACTAAAATTTTCGTGGTCCAAGGACCACCGCTTGGCGACCGCTGGTCTAGTTTATTAGAATGATGGGCAATAGCGATTACCATACTATTAATTCCGTTGTGTTTGTGTGTCCGTCTGTCCGTCCGCGCGCTAAATCGAAAACGAGAGCGAATTTCAGAATTTTTTTTCAGCAACAAATAGCTAAGGACTAGAACTCGTAAGAGGAGATAAATGGGCCTCAGCATATTACTTACACGTACATATCTCCAACTAAACAATTTGTTATCTGTCATTGGTTTACGCAGGTAATGAAGTATTTTTGAAAAATTTTCCTGTCACCCACCATACGTTACCGATAAAAAAAAATGTAGATTTATACTTGGTATTTGTCCGGATGGAATTCACATAAATATGACTAGTATTTCTCATGAAAATCACCTTAAACAATTATGGATTACGTTTCGTGCAAATAGATCGCAAGGTTCGTTACGTAATAAAGTCACCGGCACTACTTTCAAATGACGAAAAAGAAACCTTTTGAATTTCAAGTAATTACAAGTTGCGCATTTTCATATTACTTTAAATTGAAGAGGAACTTTATTAAAATACTCAGCCGAAAAGCTCATCTCCTGGTCTGGGATTGTAAATATGTGGGTTAAATGATTTGTTATGAGTCAGAAAGAAAGTAGGTAGGATGTCAAGTAAATAAAAATGATATTTTTATGAGTTACTTTATTATCGAACCCTTTGTCTTGTTCGCGGAATGCGACGTTTTTTTTTATCTAGACAGTTCACTGCAGTTTTCGTAGCTGAGCATGTAACCTACACTTAATTAGAATGCAGTGATTCGTGGAAAACTTAACGCACTTACAGGAAACGAAGCGAAGTAAATCGTTGGTTCATTAACGAAACGCATTAGAACGAAATGTGGAGGGTGAATTTCGTTAAAAATTTATCTGATGCGCATGCATGTAATCCAGAAAAAAAAGTATAGTGATTATTTAATGTTACCATAATTTGAAAGTAAGATATTTTGTCTTGGTTGTTTCTACTCGTTCACAAATTAACCCACTTTGCAACGCAACGATTTTGTTTTAGAGTGTGTCCTGACAGTGCCGAGGTTTGCAATCCTGCCATCGCGTGGTGGTGACACTGTAAGGACAAATTTGTGAAAACTAATTACTTATCTCGTTCCATCCAATGGAGATACATAGAAGATAAATATTAAATTATACAAACCCTATCTTTGGTTATATTTTCAAATGTGTGTTAAAAATTATGCATTCGAT
>NW_022172098.1:0-11236 GCF_008802855.1 Photinus pyralis
CAGGGCGAAACTTATCCGATTTCCATGTTATATTCAGGCTATAAGTCCCTATAGTTATATCTATTTCACATGCAATTTAAGTTTCTAATCGTTACCAAGCGTTTCCCATCGAGCGTTGGAAGGTGCTAACAGTAAACCAAACTCGGCTGAGAAGCTGAAAGTTCTCGTGAAATTGCTTACCAGATTCCAAGCAGAACGATAGGGGCAGCCTCGAGCCAGCGGACGCCCATTGGGCTGCACACGAACATTGCTTTGAGTTAAGCAATTAATTTGTTCCACTAGCCTTAGGCTGCTGAGTGTAACTGCAGGTGTGGACATCATTGGCCCGGAAGACAATGTTGAGCGGTACAAAAAACGTCCCTGATAGAGTGATGCGGATTAACCGCTATTAGCAAAAACAGGTGACAAAAGCTGTCAGCGCACGTTCCTCTGTGGTTATGATTTTTGGAGAGGATAGTCCTTGACCATTCCAAATTGTTACCTTACCCAGAGCCACAATACAGATCAGACAGTTAGGATCAGTCCGCGTAGGTGGAATAGGGTCAAGTGAAAACCTGCCATGAAACGGAATCAGACAGGTCTGGGTGAAAGTGTACGAATGGTGCCCGTGGTTGTGTTAACATACGTAATGTGTTTCCATTTCAAAAAAAAATTTACATCCAAAATTAAATTGACAAGATTATTTGAATTTGTTTCACTGCCCTACTAATCAGTGTTACTTTGAACATAGCCCAGTGGTTATCAACTGCTCAAAAAGCTCCCTCAGTTTAATACGGTAAAATTGAGCAGCCGAAATTCCAAGAATTCAGTAAAAAAGCAAAGTAGAATAAAATGAGTATATTACACTTGTTTAATAAGACCGTATTATCCGAACACTCGTTCCATTGACAGCACTCCTTCGCGTACGCTCGTCGGTGCTTCAAACACACTCGGTGTGATTCAATACAGCGTCCTTATTAAACACTCGATATAAATACACTATTACTATTATGTGCACTTAATAGGTGGCTTGCGGCTGTAAACAATATATGGAGTTTTATGTGAAAGTTGGTTTTCTTAAAAAAATTGTAATTTTTTGAACATGAAAGGTTTCACCTTTATGTGCATTGAAAGGGTACCATGTGGACTTTGTGCATAAAATCAAACAATGACACAAAAATGTTTGAACTAATACCATAAAAACTCTCACAATTCACAAATCGTTATGTAAAAGTGTAAATCATTTATCGATCTTTTATTAAACAATAACCGAACATGTTGTAAGGTATTTGGTTACAAAAATAAAACATAATTATTTATATTTCTCAAAAAGAGCTTTCGAGTCGAGCTGAACTGATTTCTTTCGAGCCAAGTTGGGCAACCATAATTTCGAACCAAGTTTTTAAGATGTTCGGCTCGGCTCGGCTCGATTCCATCCCTATCCAAAAGGTATCGGGAAACTGAATTTAATTGGTACTAAAGTGGTACTAAATGGTACTGCTTATTGCTTTTCTCCTGATTATAAATTTTCCGTGCACTGACCAATACAAGTATATCACAAAACTGTTGGCGTAGATGGACCATGAAGTACTAAATAGTACTGTTGTATATTAATGGGCTGGTTATCGATATCCAGTTCTAAATAATAGTAATAATAAAAGGTCGTTTTACTAGCTAACACATCAAAATATCCAGGTTCTTAATAGATAGGAGATTTTTTATCATTTTGAGATAGTACTCATACAGTACTTCAACACTGGGGCGTACCCGCCTTTATGTAATTGGCACGAAAAAGGAACGTATAATGGCCGTATTCACCGAAAAAATTAAAGATGAGCTTAGCTTAAGCCTAGCTTAAAATCTTTTTCAACCATTGTCCCATAATCGTAACCATGGATATTAAGCTCGTTTAAGGGCCGGTTTTACAATGGGGTCATCCCGCCTTCATTTTTTATTTCTGATCCACACGTAAAATCTTTTTCAACCATTGTCCCATAATCGTAACCATGGATATTAAGCTCGTTTAAGGGCCGGTTTTACAATGGGGTCATCCCGCCTTCATTTTTTATTTCTGATCCACAAAGTACATTAAAAATAAAAAGACCCGTGTGTCCTCAATTTTTATTTGCGAGTAAAATAAACCCAAAATAAATTATTGAAAAGCTGTGTTTTTAGTTCGAATTTGAAACGCTTCAGACTAAATACGTCATAAACCTACAACCAATCACGTAGAAGTGAGCTGGCAACCTTACGCGAGGGTCTGACGTTTGTCACATTTGACGGTTTGAGAGGGATGTTTAACTGCATCTAGCACGAAAGTGACAAGTGCCTGTGACAGATGACGCAAGTTATAAATGCCATTCTCCTGCAATATTGCCAAGTCGTTATGTCATCTGAATGGTTCTAGAAGCTGATTGGTCGGGCTTATTACGTCACAGAGCCCGCCACAATCATATCGTTTTGAATAAACCTTTAAAACCACACATGTTCATTATTTTTTTGCTAATCAGCCTCTATTTTTAAATAAACTTTTACTGTCCAAAAAAATGTTTTATGGTTTCAGGTACACGCTTATTAAATTAAATTAGAACTACGGAATTCAACTATACTGTAAACCCCCATTACACTTTAAAGAGAATAAGATATTCCTGGAATAACTGCCATAGCAACACGTATGCCATTGGTTGACACAATGGTAACCAACGCAACCGTCGACATTTATTCTAAGTATAGCTTATTCTCGGTATACATATACCTTCATTGTAGAATCGGCCCTTAAACTTTTTCGGTGCATACGGACATTATAAGTTTAAATTCACTGTATAGGCATTGTTTAAATAAAGTATTTAAACAATGGTATAGGGTAGAAATAGGGATCTAAAACTGAGTTCCTACAGCGCCGTGTGTCTTCCTTTTCTACGTAATCTTAGTGGATTTTCCCAAATGCCATTATCTCTCATTAAATCTGTCAGGAAAGATAAGAGGTTTTGTGTAGTATAATGAGAAATTATAAACATGTAAATTGCATACACCTATACCTGATTTCTACCTAAAATTTTCGCAATTATTAAATTACGCTTCTATTAGACATCCGCAGCTCGTAATTCAAAATGCAAATTAGAAATCTAACAGATACACCACCGCGTTTTCGTTTATAATAATCGGCCGACATTAACAATTAAACTTTGTCACAAGGTCTAAATTATTACCAATTCCGCGACTCTACCGAAGCTAGCTGTTTGATTTGGAATGATAAGGGCGTAGAAATCTGTAATTTATCTATGTAACTTCGCTGTTTTATACCGATTTTACACGTGAGCTAGAGTTTATCAGCTTGACCCTTTGATATTTGCATTAAATCCTAATGCTCGTATCATGGTGTAACTATAGTTATTGCGTTCTAAAACATCGGTACAGCCGGGCTAAAGGATTAATTGTATACATTTTAGTTAAAATATTGTAGCAAATTTTCTAGGGCGATGTCAAGGCGCCATCAAGTCGATAAAGGATTAGTCGGTGACTATAAAGAATGAAAGCAGATGTTACTCATTCTTTCCATGACATCTTTCCATGACATCATATAATATGCTGATTCGAGACTTCTTTAGAAGCTATTTGTTTGCTATAATATAGGATTAAATTCCCTTTACAAAAATTCTCTCACAATCAAATATGGAGGGTTTGCTTATGAATTAATAGTTATTTACAGACAAGTCAGGAAAATGCCACATTACTGGCGAAGGGGCACAGTTTAAATTAACCTTCCTTCATGAATTTAGAACGAAGATTATATTATAACCCCAGAAAATGGAACTTTTCTTGGACTTCACGTAAAGAGAGAAAATCATACGTTTATTAGCGTGCTGGTATGCCGTCCCCGTTCTGAGATGGCGCTAGTTAATCAGGGAACGCCTAGTTGCGACATGCGTTTTTTTAAAAAGCGAGTTACTCACTCTTATACATCAGAGTTTAATTTAAATTTCCATAAGATGTTTCCTCTTTACGTTATGTACTCCTTGTTTAGACTTACATCTGTAAATATAATATATCTAGCATTATGGTATATAGGCGGCTAGCGAAACATAGTAATAGATAACTCATAGTAGTCATAGTAAAAGCTAACAGTAAATCATACAAAATTTATATTAAAAACAAGCAAATATAAGAAGGAAGGCTCCTCACTTAATTTTGCAAACTTTGAAATTAAGATTGTATTTTCTGTGCCAAGTAAATCTTAATGCATAATTGAATAGGTTTAATGACTAGGCTATGCAAACGAAGGAAATGTTAAGTACACAGAGAGAAGGATGTAGCACGACGATAATGCGAACAATTACCACCGTAATAAAACAACGGCAATTTTGCACAATTTTGTAAATTAATATCTTGTACTAACATCATTCGAGGAATGAGTATCGAAGTGGATTATAAAAATGTTGATATTGAACAAAAACGAGAATTTGCATATGTATAATTATTTTCAACGGTCACTAAATCGTTTCCTTTTATTTACACATTATTTCGACACGCCACTGTGGTGATACGACTTATTAACGGACTCATAAATTCAAGGAAAACTGTATTTAAAAAGACGAATCATTTTCGATTACTAGATTTTACGTTTTATTCCCGCCAAAGTGTAATAAATTTTTAAATCCCTTTTGTTCTAGAGATACCTTCTTCGCGTGTCCCAAATTTTCCTCAGTTCTCCTTAACTAATTTGTCTAATTTTCAAACTTTTTTTTAGCTCCTTTCAATTTTTCCTCCTAAGCTTTCTCTGATTCTTCTGAAGTTCTCCCCCGTGTATTTTTTCCTCCCGTCCCTTTTAGACCATTTTAATAGGTATATATCATGTTTTCTACAAGTTTTCTTTAATTTTCTTTGAAGTATCTCTCAAGCTAAATTCAATTTTCTGTAAGTTCCATCAAATCGTTGATTCTCCTCACATCACTCTTACGTGGACGTCTTTATTGTTTACTTAATTTATCTTAACCTCAAAATTATCTCAAATTCTATTCAGATTCTTTTCACGTTTCTCTAAATATGTGCTCAGGTTTTTGCCGAATTCTAATCAAGTTATTCTTGTAACGGGAGCAGCTTAATGGCGTTTATCTTCGAATTTTCTTTACGGCAGCTCCAAAATTTGGTTACTAGAAATTTCTTTTATTTCCGAGTGAATTAAGCGCCTTTTACTTCTGTAAGGTAAAGGACAGGATACGCCATGAAAGGTTCTCGTGGCGTGATCAAATTATCAGTCGCCAATTTGGCGCGAGATTAACTCGAGTTCCTAGGAAATGCCCCACACTCTTGCAGTGTCGATTATATGTCGGGCGGCTCCTTATCAAGTCAAAAACTGCAAATTCGGAATTCGTTTCAGTTAACGTGGATTTGATCGTAAGTGTCAGTTTGGAAATGGAGTAAATGTTTCTTGGTGATTGGCAGGGTTTCATTGTTTGATTTGGGATCATATGTTAAGTAGTGGTTTTAGAATTAATCACTGGTGGGACAGGAGCTAATTTTCTTTAGTGGGCGGGGTTTCAGCCATGGATACTCTACCTACAGTGACTGTATAAAGACAGTGTGGTCATAATGCTCCATGTCGGCAGAGCTGGGCAGAATACTTTCAAAAAATATTTGAATATTAAATACGAGGATTGTTCAATAGAACGTTTGATCTATGCCGCCATGACCGTCTGCCAAACTATTTGCAGTTTGCTCTTTTCTAAGCGTTGGGACTGCGTTTGAAAATGGCATCCACATGGTAAAAAATCCATCCAAAGACAACTTGCGTGCTGTTATTCAATTTTTGGCCGCTGAAGGACGTCAGCCAACGAAAATTTATACGAGAATGAAAGCTGTATATGCGATATACAGACACTCTGAAACGCTTACGGGTCAGCATCAAGAATAATCGTCCCGGGAAGCTCACAAATGGTGTCATTCTTCTGCATGATGCCCGACCACATGCAGCCCAGCCGATTCAAGAACTGCCTAGTCGCATGAAGTGGGAAGTCTTACAACATCCGCCTTACAGTCCCGACCTGTCACCTTGCGATTGCCATGTTTTTGGCCCATTAATAAAGCAATTACTAAAAGGACGGCGGTTCAAATCGGACGCTGAGGTAAAGTTTGCGGTTAGAGAATGCGGTTCCCTAAGCAGCGTCAAGAATTTTACCAGCACGGAATTTACAGATTAGTACAACAGTGGGATTCATGCCTTAATGTTAATGGAGACTTCTTTTGAAATCGTTGAATACAAAATGTTGTACAGCCTCTAAACGTGTTTCTATTGAACAATCCTCGTAGTAAATACTTTAGGCAAATCAAAAGTATTTGAATACTAAATACTTTTACGTCCAGCACAAATAAATACTAAATACGATACTTTGAAAAGTATTCAAATACTTTCACAAGTATTCGAATACTATAAAAAGTATTCGAATACAGTAAAAAGTATTCAAATACTTGTCACTCAAATACATTAAAAATTAAAAATAGTATACTAGATAAAAGTCTTAATGCTACTTAAAAAATGTCAAGTTATACTTTGTACATGGGGGCTACATGGAAGAACAGCGTTTTGTGCGCTGAATGTAGTCCCTTTCCCTGAGGTTAGCTTTTTTTAAAAATATTTCTATTGTTATATACAAATTTAAGGGGAGTAAAAGCGTATTATTATTATTATTATTATGGTCGGTGTTTATTGTGAGAACTGAGGTCTAGCCTGGTTAACTAATCGCACGGATTAAAATCAAGTAACGATTAGTGTCTGTGTCTGTGTCTGGGGAAGTTATGTAGGGTTCTAAAGAAAAATAAAAAATAAAATAAATATTCACACACTCACATTGGAAATCTAGAGATAGTATGTAATTCATACTTACCAACATAGCTATTAATGGCCCCACTAGTCAACGCTATCAGGAAAGAAGAAAACAAACCAAAAATATCATTATAATAATTCCTGTAATTTTATTAAATAGAGTTTATTGTGTAAGTGTTTCTTTGGCTTTGCGTTTGGGTTGAATACGAGTGGGTTGTGATAACGTGGTGTGTTTATGTGAAGAAGGAGATTTGTGTTTTTTAACTGTGCTAGGACGTGTAACTTTATTCGGTGGACCTGTCTTTGTGGTACATGTTGCCTTACTTGTATTTATGGTGTTTCTTTGTTCTTGAGGTTGTATTTGTGTGGTTGCTTGGGTTTTTGGTGGAGATATTACAGTATGTTGTGAGCATGTAGTTCTGTTCAGGTTTTCGCGTTTCGGTTGAATCCGAGTTGGTTGTGATAATGTGGTGTGTTTCTGTGAAGAAGGAGTTTTGTGTTTTTTATTTGTGCTAGGACGTGTAAGTTTATTGGGTGGACCTGTCTTTGTAGTGCAAGTTGCGTTACTTGTATTTGTGGTGTTTCTTTGTTCTTGAGGTTGTATTTGTGTGGTTGCTTGGGTTTTTGGTGGAGATATTGCAGTATTTTGTGAGCTAGTAGTGCTGTCAAGGTTTTTGCGTTTGGGTTGTATACGAGTGGGTTGTTTCTGAGAAGAAGGAGTATTGCGTTTTTTAACTGTGCTAGGACGTGTAACTTTATTGGGTGGACCTGTCTTTGTGGTGCAAGTTGCGTTACTTGTATTTATGGTGTTTCTTTGTTCTAGAGGTTGTATTTGTGTTGTTGCTTGTGTTATTGATGGAGATATTACAGTATTTTGTGAGCTAGTGGTGCTGTTTAGGTTTTTGCGTTTGGGTTGAATACGAGTGGGTTGTGATAATGTGGTGTGTTTCTGTGAAGAATGAGTTTTGTGTTTTTTAGCTGTGCAAGGCCGTGTAACTTTATTGGGTGAGGGCGTCTTTGTAGTGCATGTTGCGTTACTTGTATTATTGCGTTTGTTTGTTCAGGAAGTTGTGTTTGTGTGGTTGGTTGAGTTAAGGGTGGAGATATTACAGTATGTTGTGTGTCATGTTGTGAGTCTAAAGTGCTGTTTAGGCTTTTGCGTTTGGGTTAAATACTAATGGGTCGTGATAATGTGGTTTGCTTCAGAGGTGAATCTCTGATTGTAGTATATGTTGTATCATTTGTTGTACTTGTTTGGTCGGTAAGTTGTATTTGTGTGTTTGTTTGGGTTAGAGGTGGAGATATTACAGTATGTTGTGTACCGTGTTGTGAGGGAGTGCTGTTGTTTACATGTATACGTTGTGGATCATTTCTGTATGTAGTATCTTGTGTTATGTTTAGAAATTTACGAACAATATGGCATGTGTTGATAATGACTGCTTTTTGTAAATGTTTGTATGTGTTTTTATCCAAACCTAATAGTTGTAAATTGTGGTGTATTGTCTTTGGTGTAACTCCGGTAGCACTAAGAATAATGGGAACTATAACAGTAGATTTCATTCTCCATTGCGTCTTAAGCTCGATAGCTATATCGGTGTATTTGCGGTGTTTTTCTGCATGTGTTTTCGTTAAGTTGTTAGTGTTGGGTATGGCAATGTCTATAATACAAATGGATTTTTGCGTTTTATCTATAAGTGTAATATCTGGTCTATTATTGTGGATAGTTTTGTCTGTGAGTAGTATCCTGTCCCAATATAATTTGTGTGTGTTGTTTTCAAGTATGATCTGTGGCGTGTATTTGTAGTATGGTGTCTTATCTGTTATGAGATTGTGTTTAAGTGCTAATTTTTGATGTATGATTTTAGCTCCCTGATCGTGTCGATGTTTGTATTCAGTTTGTGCAAGTCGTGTGCATGCCGATATTATATGTTGGATTGTTTCTGATGTTTGTGAACAGAGTCGACAAGAATCGTTTGTCACTGTTTTGTCTTTATGTATGTGTTTTTTATAGTTGCGTGTATTAATGACCTGGTCTTGTATTGCTAACATGAAACCCTCAGTCTCCGGAAAGATATCACATTCAGACAACCAAGTGTGCGTTGCTATAGAATCAACACAATCCTGACTAACCTCTTGCGGAAATCGTCCATGTAACGGCTTTTGGTTCCATGTCTGTATGTTATTTGTGATGTATGTAAGTTTGGATGGAGGTGGAAGTATATTAGTTTCGTGTAGGTTAAGTGGTGTGTAAGATTTGTCTGCATATGTTACTGTTTTGTGTAGGACTGAAGTATCTGTTTTGTTATAAAAGTATTGTCGCAAATTGTGTATTTGTGTTTGGTGCAATAGTTTTATATCTGTTAGTCCTCTACCTCCTTCCGAACGAGGAAGGTAAAGTCGTATAGTAGAGGAGTGAGGGTGATGTATATGGTGTTTTGTTAATAGTGTACGTGTGTTTCTCTGTATTTGTTCTAAATCTGTATTTGTCCAACGTATAATCCCAAAAGAGTATGTAAGCACTGGTGTGGCATAAGTGTTAATAGCTCTGATTGTATTTCTACCGTGTAATTTTGTTTTAAGTATACTGCGTACTCTTTGTAGGTATTGTGTGATAAGTGTTTGTTTTATACTCGTATGTTTAATGTGTGTGTTTTGCTGAAAACCAAGATACTTATAAGTTTCATTCTCGTCCATGGAATTTATTAAATTACCCTGTTCCAGCTCATAATCTAAAAGTTGTCTTTTTCCAGCTGTGATGTGTTGTGTTTTACATTTATCGATTCCAAAGTCCATTTGTATGTCACGTGAGAATGTTTCGGTAATGTGTAGAAGGTGATTTAGTTTTATGCATGTGGAAGAGTATAATTTAAGATCGTCCATGTAAAACAGGTGTGTAATGTTGTGATGTATTTCGTGGTTGTGTTTAATATTGTACCCAAAGTTAGTAGTGTTTAACAAATATGAAAGTGGATTAAGAGCAAGACAAAACCAGAGCGGACTTAAAGAATCGCCTTGAAAAATTCCTCTTTTAATTTGTATTGGGTCAGTAATAAGTTTTGTGTCGTTTAGTGTAAGTGTTAACGTAGTGTTCCAACATGACATTATGTAATTGAGGAATTGTGTAATATTGTTGCTGACCTTGTATATTGAGAGTACTTGTTGTAACCAAGAGTGTGGTACTGAATCGAATGCTTTTTGTAATCAATGTATGCAGTGTGTATGTTTCGTTTGTTATGTCTGGATTGTTCAAGTATAACAGAGTCTATAATGAGTTGCTCTTTACAGCCTCTGGAATACTTGGTACGCCCTTTTTGTTCTTCGTATAGAATGTTGTTATCAGTACAGTGTTGGTATATTTTGTTTGTAATGCATGATGTAAGGATTTTGTATATTGTAGGAAGGCATGTAATTGGTCTATATTTAGATGGGTCTTGTGTATTGTTGTCTTTTGGGAGCATATAATGTGTATATTATTATTATTATTATTATTATTATTATTATTAATTATCATATCTAAGCTATTCTGCAAATTAATTTCATTCGGTTCAAAATCCACAGCGTGCACAGTACTCCAGAAATACACACTATGTTTGAACATTGTCGACGTCAACCTAGCATTTAATGCATATAGTCCAGACGTCAGAGACCCAAAAGCAGTTAAATAAGGAAAAAAACTTTAATAAGCTAATTTTTGTTTTAAACCCTTCATTTTATTCACTTCACTTTCTATTTTTTTTTGTGAGACCACTAGTGTTCTAGATATTGCATTTGAAGTGAAAGTTCTCCTCGCTTACTAAATCGCACAGTACGACTCCAAACCTCCAAAAAAGGGTTTCTTTTATAATTCTTGTTACAAAGAACATATGAATATCCGGTTTTCTGTGTCAGTGAATATTCCTTAAACCTCAGGTAACTACTAGGGTAACTATGCAGATGAATAAAAAAATTACGCATGCGAAATCCACCTTTTGCGTTTGCGCGATCCCAGTTTTTTTATCTGTTAAGATATTTAAATGACATTTTGTACGTAGGCACCTCAAATAAAAGTAAAACCAATGTCGAATCAAAAAAATTGTTTTGCGCATGCGCAATTTAAAATTTTTTATTTGTTTATATTAGGTATTTAATTGAAATTTTGTTAGTGGAGGTTGTAAATAAAGCGCTGGAAGTCGTAGCAGAACAAATATTAATATGAAATATATCGTACAAATATAACACGTCAATATAATTAAATATATTGACAACACTTATTTATAAACTTATCTCAATGGAAACCGTTAATAAAATTTGAAACTCTAACATATACGAACCTCGAATAAATGTAAAACTATTGGCCATTCTGGTAGGACAGAATCAATCCCTTAAAGTGTGTTGTAAAAATGATGTATGTGCGAAGATCTCGAGGATTGTTCGGTATTCAGTTGTATCGGATTTTTT
>NW_022172099.1:0-30634 GCF_008802855.1 Photinus pyralis
ATGTGGTAGCCCCCGACACGATTTTCCTGATGGTGGAGTCAAATCTTCAAACTCGAATTGCTGGTGAACGGGACGTCGGAAGGAGGTACCGTCAAAGGGAATGTGGTAGCCCCCGACACGATCTTCCTGATGGTGGAGTCAATTCTTCAAACGCGAATTGCGATCGTGAACGGACGTCGGAAAGTGGGTACCGGTAAAAGGGAATGGGCTAGCCCGCGACACGATCTGATCTCACTGATGGTGGAGTCAAATCTTCAATCGCGAATTGCGGGTGAACGGGACGTCGGAAGGGGGTACCGTCAAAGGAAATGTGGTAGCCCCCGACACGATCTTCCTGATGGTGGAGTCAAATCTTCAAACGCGAATTGCGGGTGAACGGGACGTCGGAAGTGGGTACCGTAAAAGGGAATGTGGTAGCCCGCGACACGATCTCACTGATGGTGGAGTCAAATCTTCAATCGCGAATTGCGGGTGAACGGGACGTCGGAAGGGGGTACCGTCAAAGGAAATGTGGTAGCCCCCGACACGATCTTCCTGATGGTGGAGTCAAATCTTCAAACGCGAATTGCGGGTGAACGGGACGTCGGAAGGAGGTACCGTCAAAGGGAATGTGGTAGCCCCCGACACGATCTTCCTGATGGTGGAGTCAAATCTTCAAACGCGAATTGCGGGTGAACGGGACGTCGGAAGTGGGTACCGTAAAGGGAATGTGGTAGCCCCCGACACGATCTTCCTGATGGTGGAGTCAAATCTTTAAAAGCGAATTGCGGGTGCACGAGGAAAGTGGGAAGCGGTTAGTGAATGTAGTAGCCTTCGACAAGATCTGTTATTGATGGTTGAATCGAAAGTGGCTAATAGAATACTGATCTGCCACACAAAAATGCGCTGAAGTCCCTTCGATCTCAAACGAGGACTTTGATAATTTTTGTTAAAATTTTGGAGTTTGCCACACCGTGCTACAATGGTTTTTACCACACAATATGAAGTGTTTAGCCTAATACGACTTCGCCTTCCTTCAAAGGTCGCACTACAACCCCCACATATCAGTAATAACAATCTTAAACATAACAAACTTATCTTTATATACAAAATATCAGTACACAAATACGTACGCTCTTTACTAAGGTAAATGATACACAAGTTAAATCAACTCTCCTCAAACCAGACACCATTTTTTAAAAAAACGACGCCCTTTCTTGGTACGTGTGCTTTTGTTGCGGGAAGTCGCTTCTGAAAATCGCTTCGTGCTACCGTGTGAATGGGTAACGCGAGGGGTAACGCTAACCAGCCTCTTCAAAAAACGCCCTTTGACAGTTTTTTTTCTACAACTGTCAAAAAACCTGTCATTTTCTGACGAATTTCGAAACGCGAAGTACTAGATTTTTAAACGGTTAATTAATAAGTAAGGTTGCTCTTGACAACGTGTGCGAAATCGTCAACAGTGAAAAAAAGTATTTCGCGCACGTGACAAAATTGTACTTAAACAGCAAATTTAATGAACAATCGGTTCAGTTGTAGAAAAAATATTATATATAACGCTAGCGCGAAGTCAAAATACCTTCAGTCTCAATGCGCGAAATTGAACTTCACGCTCTTGTTATATAAATAACTATTTATTTCATTTAAGGTGTGGATTGTTCACACAAACAATACACTGTCTTGTTGACAAGTGACATAACCTAAATCGCTCAAAACTAGATTTGGCATTATTGCATTGTAATTACGTCAGAGAAAATGATGACGTGCAACGGAAGTTATACGGAATACAGTGTAGTGTATTATTTTCCCCATGTCTACTTTTAAATAACAAAATTCTTCTGAAGGGCGTCTAATTCTATGCAATCAAAATAACTTCTTAAAACAAATAAAGATCTGGCTGACACATTAATTAATTTGAATATTGTTGTTTTGGCAACAGTTTAAGGAGCGTACGAGATTTAGTTGGTTTGGATGCATAAAATTAGGCGCCCTTCAAAATCGATTTTGTCTTTTGCAAGTAGAGATGGGAAAAACAATATTATACAACTCCCTATGTTTACTTCTAAATAAATATCACTGTGTATCACAGCATGGAACAGATAACTGTAGTGTAGACAACCAACATTACACGCGATAAACGGGGAGCTGTTTTTACGGTTCTTAAACTGTTACCACGTACCATCCTCCTTCCGTGTTAATATTTCAACCATACAGCCTTGCTATACATTTTTGTGGAAAAAATCACAATTTGTTTCTAATAATAACAAAACAACTCACCTTAATTTCCTTTGAATAATCAAATTACTGTTTCCATAGGTAGCAGAAGCAGATTATCATTTAAAATAAATTCGTGTAGAGTTGGTTGCCTATTATAGCCATCTATTCTATGCATTTAAGAATTAAATTTAATTTTAATATTGGTAGTTTCTGAATCCAAGCAATTTACTGTTTCTTTGCATCACAATATGGTAGCAAACTACAATTGGATACGGATACCTCGACGACCTTTTTCTTAAGTGTATCCGTCAAACAAGCTGATGACAGGATTTTAATTTAAAGTATCTTAAGTAGAAAAAAAAACCTAAAAACGGAATACCACTTTAGCTAAGAAACTGTACGAAGAATAAAGTTTACCTCTGATTGAGGTTTTTTTTCCTATAAATCAATTATCCCAATGCCAAATTATTAATAAACAACAAGTTTAATTACCTTGACTTCACAAAAATCGATTCTTTAGTACTAAACCGAAGCTTTCTTTTTAATAGTGTCTATCAGATTATATGATTCAGATAGCCCGAATCAATTTCTTCGCTGTTTGGTTTTTCCGTGATAAAAGTTTAAATAGGACAAGAATTCGGCTATGTAGTGCCATCTCATTGAACTCGATTGAATACTACACAAAGACAACTACCTAATTTTGATTGTCCACAGGAGCAGAACCCTTTGAAATGCTACAACTTTCAATCGTGCTTTTGAACATGCTGGATCACGTGTATGAAAATTGCCGTTAACTTTTATTATTTGAAACTGTAATCATTTTTGGTGTAAATATTTGCGCAATTTATGATTATGTTTGGATTACATGGTCTTGGCCCCAACTATTTTTTTTTATTTCGCCATTCATTTAAATATGTGGAAGTTATTGACTTGTTTGTGAGGAGACAGCCACAGGGATGCGAAATACTGTAACCAAATCTCGAATTTCAACTGTAAGCTTGAATATCCCGCAAGAGTGACAAGTTACCCGTTCTAGGAGTGGGACTCTGCTAACAAAAACTTGTGCTATGGGCTATGTGCGGCATGAGTTGCAATTCACCAATTTTGGGTATGTTCCGCCATGTAACTGTTAATAAAAGGTGAGTCACCTGTTGTACGATGGAATAAATGAAAATTGTTTCCTCGGTTTTGACCAAATTTGGGCATCATTCCGAAGTGATTAAGAAAGAAACATTTCTTGCTGCACTAATAAGGGGCCTATACTTGTCTATTAAACGACACATTAACGGGTAAACGGGCCCCCTACTCTGTTGTTTCTTTACAACTGACTCTGCAGCTCAAAATGCTAACCAACAATGAATTAATTAATTAATTCTTGAAAGACATGCCCTGGCAGTTCATTGCGTTGAAATTGTCATTGGATGTCACTTTCTTTTTTATGTTTTATCGTAAATATTGAGAACTGATGATATAAGTGCCTCTAATGTGACACTTAAACTTTCATCATTTGGACTATCGAAATAAAGTGGAATGCGATAACAAACGCGAACATTTAGTAGCATTTGCTATCGGATGTGAAACCACGAACTTATAAATTAAGATGAACTGCTAATGCTGAATTGACAAATGACACCTACATAGGGGCAGCCATGATGTGCACTCACTTGGCGCGAAATTCAAATCAACTAATAAACAAGCATTAACCTCACATTTCCTAAATAAATTACTGAGACACATGTCATTTTCCAAGGCTGCAATAGTCTCAAAACTAGGAACACTAGGAAAATTCCTCTAGAAAATAACTAAAACGTGCACATCATGGCCGCGGCCATGCTAGGGCCATTTCTACCTCTAAGCAACTGTTTGATCAGCAGTCCATCTTAATTTATAAGTTCGTGTATGAAACCGACTTGAAGTACGAATCGACATACCTTTGATTCGGTTTTAAGTTTTTTCGTTGGAGGCGGTGAGGTACTTCGTTCTTCTGAAACAGTTATTTGTGGTAGTACTGGAGTTGAAACTTTGGTAGGAGTATTCGTAACTGTCACACTACTAGCTGGACTGGAAGGTGTGCCTGGTGGCGGAACAACAGGCTGTATCGTAGGAGGTCCGGGGCCCGTATTAGTAGGAAATAGAGGTCTTTGAGGTCCCGTTTGGGATGCACTAACTCTCACTACACCGTTCACTTCAGTCATCGTCACTGAGGTAGTACCCGCCACTACTTTAGGAGTCTGTTTCTCCACCGCGTGTTTGTCCCGAATTTTATCGCGTCGATGCCCGCTGGAACCGCGTTTACTGCTCCCACTACTACTGCTACTACTACTGCTGCTGCTGCTGCTACTGCTTCCGCAGCTGCTGCTACTGCAATTGCTCGCGCTGCTGTTGCTACTATTACTACTACTACTGGTAAGGCCTGAATTTGGTATACTAGGTGCAACAGCGTGTTTCGAAACTCCCTTTAAATCCGGACCGTCAACGTTGCCATTCTGTTCGTTCGATTTAACAATTTCGTGTTTCGCCTCCGACGTCTTAGTACCCGGTTTTGTACGTTTGATTTTCATTTTAAGGCCTTTATCAACGGTCGCCGAATGTTCAATGGCCATCTTTGCCGAAGTTTTTGCGGAACTTGCTGGACTTGCGTTTGTCGCCATGGCACTGCCCGCCCCCGCGCCCTCGTTAGTTTTCTCTATATCTGCATCTAAATCTATTATTAGATTTCCAATCCCAATATCCCACTCGTTGTCATCGTATTCGAAATTGGAGGCCTGGGTATCTGCCTTCGCCGTCGTTCTGGGGTCCGCCACCCTTAATCGGTGGCTTGCCTCCTGCGAATTAGATCTCATTGGGGTCGCCATCTGCAATGCCGGGTCCTGCCGCAGAGTCGTTGCCCCGCGGCACCCGCCAACACCCAACACTGCATTTTACCACTGAAACAAAAGGAACGCAATTAATACTTTTGTCAGAATAAATAATACAACTTAATGGTATCCGCTAACCCCTTAGCAAACAATTCAAAATCAACTTCGGTCATCTAATTTAAGTAATAGTCTCCTTCGTAGTAAACGATTTTTTAATGTGATAACCTTTTCCTGATAATAATTCATCAGATTTGTTTACTACCAACACCTGTGTTACTGTGGAGACGCAAAAGTTTAGTAGCCGCTATGAGGGGCTTTCATTCCATTGCTTAAGAAACAGTAGATACTTTGGGATGAAATTATTATTGTCAAATCGAAATTACAAATCAAGGAAATGAATACGATACCATAATTTCCATTGTACCGTTGAGTGAAGGATTTATTACTCAATGATTGTACCTAAAAATTTGAAATTACTTCAACGTTAACTAGAAATAATGTTCTGATAGCGCATTTTAATCGTACACTCCTCAGCCTCCGACGTGGTTTCTTTCTTCACATTTTGGTTAAAATTTTAAGATTTGTCAAATGAGTCTTTCAAGTTGGTTCGTATTAAGTATGGTATCATCCCTCTTCAGATAGATAGATGCACATGTCGAATATACAGGGAATTTTTCATAACTGTGTGAGCGGCTAAAATACAGACCAAATTAATTTAAAAATCAGTTGCTGGGCTAAAAAAATGGCGCTCGCACAGGTCTACCATAATTTTTTTTCTTGCGGATTTTTACACTAAAGAGAAAATATACAGGATGCGTCAAAAAGGAGTTTTTGATACCAAAGTTGTCTTTTTTAGATGGAAAAGTATTTTTTTTAATCCATTTTCGAATTCTACGCATAATAAAGACAATTAGCTACCGAGTCTTTGGATTTTACATTACTTGTAACTCGCTTTCTGACTGTAACACATTACTGGAAATTCCCAGAAAGTAACAGAAATACAAACTTACGTTCGAGCGTGGCCAATCGCTTAATATGGAGTCGAAACGAATAGTTAGTTGGTTTTTTAACTTGTAAAGGAAGCGGTCGGGTGGGTAGTCAAAGATATCCGTTGACAAAGAAAAGATGTAGAAATGTGCAACTTACTTAGTAAAAGAAAGGTGCAATTTGGTCGTATAAGGAGTGCAGCGTTACTAAATACGTACACAAAGTGCGAACTCACTATCGGGCTAATGCACTTCAAGGTAAATTCGTTTCAACTACATTAATTAATTAAATTAGATATATATTCAAGTAGCCTTTATAATAACAATATAAATGTTCGAGGTGAGGCGTGATTCAACGACATAATTAATCTAGACGTTGCAAGGTTTACTACTTTATTGGGATTAATTAAAATTAAGCCGTTCGGAATTATGCATCCGGATGTCAATTATTGGTCATTGAATTTAAGTTGCCAAAACATGCGAACTGCTAACGTAATTTATATTAAATTTAACAGGAGGGATTAAATATCTCCTTTTGCTTGCTTCTCTTGTAATTAGCTTTATTTAAGTTTATATTTATTGATTCATAGAGTTCTTTTAATTAATTTTAAACTGCATTAAGTCAGTTGGAAAGAACTACAGTAGACAGAAAAGAGCCTCGACTTCGGTTCTGTGAACCACAGAACATTTTGCTGCAACTGTTAGTGTACCCAAAAATGAGCCTTCAAATTTTGGTTCTGTGAAATGCAGAACATTACATCCCCTAATGCCAGTTCCGCGTTCCCATGGACTTTCGGTCTTAAGTACTGTCATTTATCACTCGTTAGTAAGTAGACCGAAAATTAAGGGCTGTCAACGAAAATAAGTGACCGAACTCTCACCCCCAAATCCACACCGCCTGGGAAACATAAATTGGTATTCAATGCCAATAATATCTGGGCCAGAAGACGGAGGGCTGGATGTCGTTGCGTTCGGTTCGGTTGTCGAGTTAAGTAATTTACGGAGGTGGTGAAAGTAGTGTAGAAAAAGCTTAGTAGGCATCTACCTAAATAAGTGACAGAAAACTCGGAACCATTGTCTGCACGAGTTTAATGGAAATTTCACCAAAATTATATGGTTTGGTTTCAACCTATTCAGAAGATCTGGTAATTTACACAAGCAATTAGTATAAAACATATTGAGAGTGGGAGTTATAAGACTGGGAAAGTGGGACGTAGTGCAATTTCAAGAGATGATTGATTAAATAAACCATAGAAATAAATAAAATAGAAACATAAAAAACATAGAATTATTGTAATAAACAGCAATTTTAATTTAATTCTGGTGAGTGGTAATAATCGATGTATTTAACCCCTGGTCTCACTACAGTATCTACAATTAAACAGCAACGTCGAACTTAACGTGCAGGTTATCTGCCAAAAAACATTATTTTGCGTTATTTATTATGGGCAAAATAACGTTTTCTACAGATAACCTAACCCTAGAGATACGTGTGAGTTAATAATTGATTTTAGTTTCTCTAAGTTCTGTTTTAAAACGAGCATTAAAAGCTGCAAGGTCGTTCGATTTATTCCGTTATCGCAGATGGGCAAGTGACCCAAAATTCCAGGAAACAATGAGCAGTAATGAACTACTGAATTTGGAAAATTCAAACCGGTCATCCAAGTGAGAGTGGATTTTCCTACATATTCCCTTCCCAAATTGACGATTGAATAAATAGGTAAGAGCACGAGAGGAGCCATCTTGTTCGTTAGAAGATTTTGCTGAATTCGCTCTTCCGACTGTTTTTTACTTCGAGGTGAGATACTATCTTAACCGTTAGGATTTATAAAGGGTGGTTTTGTTTCTTCCTTTGTATTTTTCTCATTTAGATAATTAATTACTTGCCGTTCCCGCTTTGGGAATTTGTTGTCCGTAATTCTGTTGTAGATTACCGTCAGTCTTTACCGTACCTTTTCGAAGCCCTGGATTAACCGACTTCTCCGATTGAAGCACCTGTGGCAGCCACGAGGGCAGCCATAACCGTTCCGTGAGTTTCAATCCGCTGTCCTCGTCCAGGCGGGAGATTATCGTCTGGTGGCGCCCGAAGCTTCGTCGACCGATCCCGCCGTTTCAAGCACATTTTAATACCGTATTTGTACTTTGTCCAGTAATCAAATATCCAGTAATTAAATATTTGTCCGTGCCTTACATTTTTTTGTTTCTTGTATGTGACGGGACGAGAGAGACCGGAAAGATCGCCTCAAGTTTTAACCCCACCAATGCGACGGATGCGACTCGTCGACTTGTATCAATTTTGTGGGCTTCGTCGGTAGTGAAAAGTGGGTAGCTTTTATTTGAGATTAATATACAGAGTGTTTAGATTATTTAGGGTATGTTATTAGGAAATGTATTTAATTAAGAGTGCGATGTAACTTTTCACATGTAGGTATTTTATATTTTAACAACTCGCAATAAAGTGACTTTTAAATTCAATTACGTTGTCTGCTTGTGCGATGAGTCGTGTTGTTGTTTTTTTTATATGGGAGCGTAAAATATTTGTTGATTTGTTCTTGTATTGTCGTAATCTTCTCGTAACTAGTAATTGATGATACTTTTTGTAGAAAAATAGCATGATCAAAATAAAAGGAGCAAATCCATACTCATACTCCTGAGCCCTGCCCTGAGCTGTATAAGCGACTCGGTAGGTTTCTTGATTTTTTTCTCTCAGATTTGACCATTCTGTTCGAAAATGTTACCTAACCGAAAGAAAGCCTCGTAACAAGCCTCAAATAACCTTGATTGAGTCCAGTCAATAGAGACCTAAATAGGGAGTTTAGTCAAAAATTTGGTGTCCAAGAGGTTATGACTGATTCTTATGTATTTTTTGGCGTAGATTCCGAATTTTTAATCTCCCACCAACCTTAGGGGGTGGGAACCCCCCCAAAAATGCAAAAAACCCCAAAATTTCGGCCCAAAATTCAGAATTTTGGAAAAATCTCGCTAAATTTAGATTTTTGGCCCAAAGTACCTTAGTTCAAAATTAAAGTACACAAAATTTGCAGGAAAAGTGATATATACACTTTTGGTCTAGGACCAACGGGGGCGGAGATAAGAGGGGGGTCAAAAAAGGGTACTTTGTTGGAAAACGTGAAAAAAACTGAATTTCTCTGAATAACTCGCTAAATGTTGGTTTTAGAGAAAAAACTCAAAGGACCAAAATGAAAGTAGACGAAAAATTACTTCGGAAAGTGCACGTGTGCGGAGCCGATGAAGGGGGGGAGGAGGGGGAGGGGGCGAGCGCAAAACCTCTCTTCCTGGCGCCGCGCGACGGCACTGGCATAAGGCGCTATACGCGCAGTTTCGGGTATCTCTGGCGGCCTCGGTCCCGGTCATAACGGATGCTTCTTTGTCCTTATTTTAGAAAGGGGCCTCTGGCGTCCCCCTCCCTCTTGTTGGTCGTTTGTATGCTTTTTGTGTCCTCTGGAAACCAGTTCAAGATCCCTCTTCAGTGCGTCTGTGTTGTCGCGTCGTGTGCATCACGCTATATTGCTCCGTGCTTATTTACTATTTTTCGCCTGAGCCAGTAGAGGTTGAGTTTTTATTTAAAGATGGCCTAAAAAGTGCGAAAGTAACGTTTCTTGCTGTCCGCCATGCAAATCAGAATTTCAGACAAATACTACAATCTCCCCCAAAAATTGTAACTCGAGCACTAAATAAACAAGTATAAATTGTGCACAACTCCTGTGCAGATAAAGCGCATTTTTTTTAACCGAAATAGCTTTTGTATGGACATCACCAATGGATATATTTCTTGCAGACGTTTCAATCGCCCTTTGATAGTACCCTCTTCCGACAATCCGTTCTTAAGGTATAAGGTAATATACCCGATCACGATAAGAGGTCGAGGAGGAGGGCTATGGTTGGTAGAAATTAATTCCTTGCGTTGAGACCTTTCATTAGAGTACCATGAAGGTTAAAACTAGTTCCACTCTCTCCCCTCGAGAGTATATGCAAGCGAACAAACTCAAAACGCACAGGCGCGCGAGCACGATATTACAGAAAATTTCGGTAAAAACAACAAACTTTTAACCGAAAAATAGTAAATAAGCACGGAGCAATATAGCGTGATGCGCACGACGCGACAACACAGACGCACTGAAGAGGGATCTTGAACTGGTTTCCAGAGGACACAAAAAGCATACAAACGACCAACAAGAGGGAGGGGGAAGCCAGAGGCCCCTTTCTAAAATAAGGACAAAGAAGCATCCGTTATGACCGGGACCGAGGCCGCCAGAGATACCCGAAACTGCGCGTATAGCGCCTTATGCCAGTGCCGTCGCGCGGCGCCAGGAAGAGAGGTTTTGCGCTCGCCCCCTCCCCCTCCTCCCCCCCTTCATCGGCTCCGCACACGTGCACTTTCCGAAGTAATTTTTCGTCTACTTTCATTTTGGTCCTTTGAGTTTTTTCTCTAAAACCAACATTTAGCGAGTTATTCAGAGAAATTCCGTTTTTTTCACGTTTTCCAACAAAGTACCCTTTTTTGACCCCCCTCTTATCTCCGCCCCCGTTGGTCCTAGACCAAAAGTGTATATATCACTTTTCCTGCAAATTTTGTGTACTTTAATTTTGAACTAAGGTACTTTGGGCCAAAAATCTAAATTTAGCGAGATTTTTCCAAAATTCTGAATTTTGGGCCGAAATTTTGGGGTTTTTTGCATTTTTGGGGGGGTTCCCACCCCCTAAGGTTGGTGGGAGATTAAAAATTCGGAATCTACGCCAAAAAATACATAAGAATCAGTCATAACCTCTTGGACACCAAATTTTTGACTAAACTTTTCTCTATTGACTGGACAATGACAGTAAATTCCATAGTCACCTCAGTTCCTGCTTCAATCGGCATTCCTGATCTTCAGTCATTCCGGCCTCATCGAAATTCGACCAATATTTTACTTGTTACTCGTCAGTATACCGTACACCAGAGTCATTCTTTCATGGACAACTTTTGCACCGTTTCTCTTCTTAGTGAGGAACTTGATAAGCGCTCATTTTACGAAACAAAGAATACTACCAAAACTCTCCAAAAAAAGGCAAGAACTCATCATCTGGAAAATTGATGGCGACCACTACTTTGGAATGGGAGGGCGTTTTGCTTATTGAATGCACGACGCTTTTATGGAAACACGATTGAACGCTTAAACAAAGCAAACCGACCGAACTCATGGCGAACGAAATCTGCGAACAAAGACTCAGAAACTCAGAATTACCACATTCGCCCTACAAGCAAGGATTAGTATCATGCGACCGATTTTTGATCAAACATATCAAAGAATACATCGGGGGGCCGAAAACTTGCCTCAGATGATCACATGAACAGTGCAGTAGCGTTGTTTTTTGTTTTGTCTTTATTTTTAAGTGGGCGGGGTTTCAGTCAAGGCTGCTCTAACCAACCCAACCCAATCCACTATACATTTACAAATATCAATGCCCGACCCCAGATTCGAACATTTAAAAAAAATGTTGCTTTGAAGATATATTCAGTGTTCCAGATAAAATTTCCACCCTGTATATACAGAAAAAGACTAATTTGTTGTGTTGTTTCTGACCACTACCAGAGGCGGATTAGCCGCACATTGGCTATGATAATTTTTGTGTTGTGTGTGTGTTGCTAAAAATTAAAAATTATACCGTTCGAGCACCCACCGATAAGTTTCATCATCGTATTCAACATGCCAGTTCGTGTGTCATTAAGTTGGTGTCGAGGTTGGTGTTGATTTCTACAAAAACAAACAGTTTTTTACGATTAAAACGACCTTATCTCTAGACAACTACATTAATATTTTGCAAAATAAACGAAATACTCAATAAATCAAGTCGGAGCTGCCACAAATGCATTAACAAAGCAAATTGATAACAGCAATTAAGTTTATAAAAATTTTCTTAACCTTCATTCTAAGAAATACCTTTTTTTTGCAATGAAATAAATAAGCAGATTCGCAAAATCGTTTTGTGTTTATTCGTAAATAATCCCGCGAAATTGATTAACACGAGTTTTAATGAAAATTTCAATTAATAATTACAACACCCGCATTCACTTCAACTGCCTAGATCTAACCCTCAACGTCCAAACCGACATTGTTTACATAGTATTATTCTTCAGTTTTATGTGCAGGAAAACTTAAAGGGGAACTGGATAGACACAACGAATTTTAGATGAACTGCAAATTTCAAATGAAATTGGGGGGAAGCTAAAGATGATCATTAAAAGAACCGAGAAACTTGATAAGAAATTGCGAAGAATTTGATACCAACTTGAAATGCGAATCTCAGAGGTTACCTACTTAAGAAGAACTTGAGTAAAGTCTTTGATAACTTGAAAATACCGACAAAAAATTCAGAAAAATTCTAGGAGGAAATTTGAGGATGTTAAGATAAACTTGGTTTACTTAAAGAGAAATTGAAAAAGAAATTTATAAGTGAGCGTGAGAGTAATTTAAAGAAAATTCTTCAGGAAAGTTTAAAACGAAATTAACATAATCTCAAGGGAATTTGAGCACTTGAGAGAGATTCGACAGGAATCTGAGAAAAGCATTATGGGGAACTGAGAAATTGAGAGGAGTGTCTAGGCTAAATCGCGTTGAAATTTTATATATCCCCACATCTCTAAAGCGAACGCATTTGAATATATTATGTTTTTTTAACAAGACTGAGGATTATATAATGTATATGTTACTCAATTACGACGAGTTTTAATAAATAATATAATACTAAAATGTCATATTGCTGTGTGAACTCCTCGTATACTTCTAGCACCTGATACAAAGAAAAGTCTCAATATTAACTTAAATTAATCATATGGGAGACTCAGTGGCCTCGATCAACGTCCAAAAATTCCAAAGAATTATTACACAAATTTTGATCAACACCTGAAATAAATCCTGGATACGGAAATCTGACATGAACACTCTATCCGGGTCGCACAATGGGTTTGAATAAACACACACATTATTAATTCCGAGTAAAAATTCGCGTACGTGACCAAAGCAAGCGCCCTCGAAAACTGTATTTCATTTGTGGTCGCAGAATAAATTTTGTTTATGTAAAATCATGCAAGTCGTGTGATTATTCGATTCAGATGGATATCTCATGTTCCATTAGGATTATTTTGTTGATCCGCGCCCAAAGATCATTTCAAGTGCTTTCAAAGTTTGGTCAACGGCCTCTTTGGAGTTTAAGGAGTTCCCATGAGATTCTTCTCAAATTTGCCTAATTGGTCTTCATTTGAAGTCACTCGTAAGTTTAAATCAAGATCTTCTAACGGTCTTTTGTGAATATCGGTATCTATGATTCCAGTTGACAGGCGTAATTGTTATGGCAGTGATTCCCTATCCAAGATAACTAATCGTAGGGAGATTGGGGAATAAATATTGCGGCTGCACTTCTAGAACTTCTCGAGACGCCGACAGGTGGATAAACGATATCGACGCTAAGGAATACACGTGGATGTGACTCATTCTATATTTTTCGTTAGGGTGATTCACGTAGCCCGTTCGTTATAAGTGTTAAAACTTAAAATTGCTTATTTTTGAGACGACAGTATAGGTAATCAATATCTATAGCATTTCAGGAATACTCGCCTTTTAGAAAACACTTCATTTGAAATGCAATAATAATCAACCGCTTTACTTTCACCTGATGACTTCCATATGTTTAGCGCGTTTCTAATTTGCTCTTGAGGTTTGCATTCATTTATAATTGGCCGGTACTTAATGGAAAAAACAATGGTGACATGCGACACGCAAATTGGCACTCTTTTGTATGTGGGTATTTACAGGTAATTTGTATGTTTAACCTTGAAGTTATGTCAGGTATCAGACATGAGAATGTATGTATAACGAAAAACGTACAAATGAGTACAGGTTTAGTTTTTTTCTTTAAATTTATGTAATAATCTACACAAATCCGTTTCTTTTATTGTTAGCTTAAATTATACTCGTGAAGTTAATTCATTTATTAATTTTTAATGGGAAATGGTGGAAAGAATGATGGTACTAACGGCTCATCACATTTACCACCGCGCGACTTTATTTTGTTCAAACATAAAAACAAATACTTCATACTTTTTCTTTTTTTTGTGCACTTTCACATTTAAAAAATAAAGTGCACTTTTGCGCTCTTGATGTCTGCCTGTCTGTCTGTCTGAGTCACAAAGGCTTCGGAACTACACCACTTACAGACTTGGTATAGGTGCCATTAGATCAGAACCCCAACGACGCATTCGACTCCAATCGCAAATCGGAGTGTTGCGAGGTCCAGGACAGCTCAGCGACAGCTCGGGGCGGGAGGCCACCCCGTGACATAACTAATTAATTGGCGATGATCGTGGTTAAGTAGTCGGACTGAATGCTGCCAAGTCATCCCTTATGACCGTACGCATAGATTTCAGAGGGACGTTTCTAATGACAAGTGAGTAGATTTATCCCACCTTAATAGGGCCGTATGAGTTCTGACCAACAACCTCCATTTAATTAGCTACTTTCCTTGTTAAAAATGCCAACCCTGCACCCTTCATTACAAAAATATGATTTTTTTTTAATTTGTTGGTATTATAATTTTGAAAAGAGTATTTAATATGCTATTTTCTTAGATGTAAAAATATACAGAGTGTGCCATTTAATAATGAGGTTAGGTCCAATAACTTTTTTAACCTGACTCTGTACACTTATTTTGAACGGCAGTTTATTCAACAATTATTTTAAATAAATTTTTGCAATAAACATTTTTCTGTATTTTAAGTCTGTTTATATGATTTTTTTAATGGCATAAATAATTGCGGTGATACCCTGTAAAAGAGTCGAAAGAGATAGATCCAAATTGACACGGAAGAATATGCCTAAAAATATGTTAAGGTTATAAGGCTATTTGTTTAATACATTTTTTTTAAATCTACCATTTGAGTACTACCATTCGTCTACACCCTGTATATGGTCAACTTTCAAAAAAACGAGTACTGCACTGGTAAAAACAGTGCAAATGTTTGTCTTATTGCATCCGATCTACTTGGGTGGACATCGATCAATACAATGGGAGATGTTTACAAATCGAGGCATTAACATTTGTAGGTTTTCGAACTGCGAACGTGTCCTTTAAAATGTCTGTATACCGAAAACACATGACGCTAACTATCAATACAGTGTAATTGTTTATTGATGCAAGGACACTCACGTTCATTGTTTAATTAGCATTTTCCCAAATTAAAATTTCCAATGCATCAAAAACAATGGAGTGTAGGTATAATAAACGCTACTGTCGTTAAGAAAATCGAAAAAAGTTTGATTAAAAATAAATGCTACTGCAGCCCACTTTTTGTAATAAAAAGTATCGATATCAAGGTTAGACAAATAGGAATCTTTGTTATTACCTACTTCTATTTCTAAATATATCACAGTCTCGCTGCGTTGCTTACGCTACAATAAATACAAAATTCAAG
This sequence comes from Photinus pyralis, assembly GCF_008802855.1. Taxonomy (NCBI): domain Eukaryota; kingdom Metazoa; phylum Arthropoda; class Insecta; order Coleoptera; family Lampyridae; genus Photinus; species Photinus pyralis. Next base: position 15,510 of record NW_022172099.1, read on the forward strand.
GCCTTTTCCTCAACAAGAACAAAAATATTAAAAATCGTAATATGAAAATAGGACATTTCATTTACATAATAGCAACTTTATTCTTCAATTCATACATTCCAAATTGCTCATCTCCATATACGAGAACTCATCGCGGTTTGGCACAAATAAAAATATGTCGGTGAGAGAATGTACCGAAATGTGAAATGCGGAAAGCAAGCCAGTATTACGTGAACGCATTTAACGTTTTAACAATAGATGACGAGGAAAGTTAATTATTTAATTAAACGGGTTTTATTTTTGCCATTTTTTCCAATTCTCCTCTAAATTTTCTTGTAGATGGAGAAATTAGTGGTTATTCTTCTTGTATAGGTACTTTACGTAATTTAGTGTGTTATCATAAGTGAAGACGGTGAACTGTAGGTACACTTTCAACGTACCAACGTAGATAAACCACATTGAGGCACATGAAAAGTTAGCACCTAATTTAGAAAATTTAGAAAGTTACTAGGATTCTTAATACCTCGTATTTCCAATGTCAAGGAAAATATTTTGAGTTCTGAATCGTATAGCTCTTTAATTTTTAAAATAGAGCGTAGAAAGATATACTTCTTAAGGGTTTTTAAAGTCTCTTTACATGATGTTTTAGCTTGAAAGCATATACAATCTACCTATAAATGTTTTTTAAACTTTATCGTTGAGGATGTATTTGTGGTAGGATTTTAAAGTTATGTATAATGTGTAGAATGGCGCTTTAAAGGCCCTGAAAGTGAAGCATTTCACCCTAAAATGGCTTATGATTTAGTATATTAAGAAATAAGTGTATAATCAAGTCTTTCAAATCATGCGCAACGAGTTTGCAAGTGCTTTTTAAAGACGCCTTTCTTAAGGTATTTTTTCTATACCTGCAATATAATATAAAAATAACGGAAATAAAATGAAATCATATTGACATTATACTCGAATACATTTCTAATTAAGTGGGCTGATTATTCGTAACTCCATGCTAGCCCTGGTAGCATCGTTAAAAAATACCAATTTTAGGTCAAACTTCAGAAAATGTGGTCCATTTTTTTACTACGCCACTGGATTCTATGTAAAAATATCTACAATAGGCGGTTTTTCCCTTTTTCTATCTTACATGGGTAGTAAAATACGGTAACATCCCAAAAAGTCAAACTTTTTGATTTCACCCTGTATCAATTTGTGATACTGTATATCCCAGACATCGGGGCGCCAGCAGTTACCATCAAGTCGATAAAAGATTAGTCAGCGGCGATAAGGAACGAAAGCGAATGTGACGCGTTCCTTCCGGGAAACGTGAGACCCCGACTTTGCAGGATTATTAGTGAACTTCGCGCTTGTATGCAATAAATTTACATGTAAATTGTGTACAAAACTTACAATATCCTTACATTTTCCATTTGTTTGTTTTCAAAAAATGTAATAATTTAATTTAATAATAAAGTTGGTCAGGTTTTATAAATAATATACAAAATCGTGGATACCTAACATTTGAAATGATTGAAAAGGTGGGAGAAAGGCGGCAAGGAAGGAGTGGGGGAAGATCAGTTTGGATTCCGAAAGGGTTTGGGAACCAGGCATGCAATAGCAGTAGTAAAAACAATTGGAGAAAGATATATAGAACGAGTCTGAGCCCAGGAGATCGGGAAAAGGCATTCGATTGTATGAAATACGACAAACTATTAGACATTTTAAGGGACAAGGGTGGTGCTTGTAGAGAAAGAAGATTGATCAGAAACTTGTACACGAAGCAGGTGAGACTGAAGTCGGGAAAAGGTGTAATAGGAAGGGGAGTTAGACACAGATGTTGTCTATCGCCAACTTTATGTAATATCTATGTGGAGGATGTGCTGGGAAAGGAATAAGGGAGTAAAAATAGGTGGCAGAAATGTAAGGTCAATCAGGTTTGCTGATGATATGATGATATTTGCTGAAAACACGCGGGAATTGAATGAAATGTTGAAACGACGGATGGATTGAGAATTAACCACAAGAAGTGAAGGTAATGAAAGTTGGAGCAGAGGAAGTAATGGATGTAAGGGTAAGGGTGAGAAATTGGAACAAGTAAAAACAATTAAATACTTAGGCACAATAATATCAGACGATTGGTCGAGTGAAACGGAGATAATGATAAGAATTGAAATGGTCAAGACAGCGTATATATGAGAAAAAGAGTGGTGCTTAACAGTAAGATGAGAGTGTTCTGTTGATGGGTGTGATATATGGACATTAAATAAAAGAGAATTAGAGAGACTCTAAGCATTCGGGATGTGGATGTGGGACTTGGAGGAGGTTGTTATAAGTAAAATGGGGTGATAAGATTAGAAATGAGGAAACGAGTGAGGAAATATTAAGAAGAGCAGGAGAAGGAAGACAACTGTTAAGCAATATTAGAAAGAGAAACTGGGTGGGCCACATGTTGAGGGGAAATGAAACGTTGAGTCTTATTGGAGGGATCGGTGAAGACGGAATGTGGTGGAAAGTGAAGAGGAAAATGAAATGGGTTGATGATATGAAGAACGGAACCGGCTGTGTGGAAGTGCAGAGAGAGAGAGAGAGAGAGATAATGGACCAGGAGTTGTGGAAGAGGGATGGTACCTAAGAACCTGCCAACTGGGAAACTAAAAAACACATTTTTTCAGTACATATATCTCACGAAACTCCATTTTATTGGTTGCAGCTTCAGTGGTAACTTTATCTAGCTAGCATCAATTATATCTCAAACGCGATTCCAAACTTTACAAGTAAGTGGATTAATTATCTGTGCCACTTTCGTTAATTCACACACTTAAAACGCTGTAAACATAACGACAAATAACACTTCGACAAAAAGTGAATAAGCCACCATAAAAAATCATGCTCGAGAACTAGATGAACCTGTTTGTAGATCGTTTAAAATAAATTAAATAACATAATATCACTTGTAACATAGAATCGTTTCTCCTAAATTGGACAGCATATTTTACTGGATATAAGTTTCAACCAACGGCGTAACGTGACACTGGATTCAATTATCTTTTTGTGTATTTTACTTAACAATCATACACCATGAGATCCAGCGAAAATCTCCGGGGTTCTTCCTAATACGTTTAGAGCACGTGCGTATATTTCATTAGATTCATTCTGAGATAAATACCTACTGGGGCATAAACTACAGTGAGCGGTAAAAATATGGAACAAATTCATTTAATAATCAGGTCTGGGGTTTAAAAAGAATGCTCGCACACGTCTATCATAATTTGTCTTGCGCATTTTTGCACTAAAGAGAAAATATACAGAGTGCGTCAATAAGTAGATTTATTTATATTTTATTTCCCTTTATTTTTGATACCAAGGTCGATATTTGTAAATGGAAATGGAAAATATTAACTTTGGTATCAATCTTCTTTTTGACGCATCCTGTGACGTGTGCGAGCATTTTTTTTAACCCAACATCTGACTTTTAAATGAATTTGTTCCATTTTTTAGCCGCTCACTGCTGTATTAAACATAGTATATAACATAGTATCAAAGATAATACTACACAATCTTTGATACTTAGTATTAAAGTCTACGCATCCGTGCCGACATACTTCCAGGGGTCACCAAATTGTAGAAAAAACGACGATTTCATCGATTTTTGGTTCGTTTACGGTAAGCGTAAATTGAACGAACTGAACTTTTAGTTTTCTAATCACTTCGTTTCGCTAAAACAATCGCAATAAACTAGCACACATACAATCGATCGTGACGTAAATGCCGCTGCGTCACCACCGAAGATGTTTTAATTAAATTTCACATAGTCCTCCACCTACACCTTTCTCTGGAAATTGTACCCACATTGTTTACGGTTCGGTCAATATGTCAGTTACAAGAGGGAAGTCCTGAAGGCGAAGGTGGAATTGTTTTAAATGTTTTAATTGCGACCATATTTCGCTGAAGCCAATTTCTCCCAATGGAATTTCATTTTATGTTGTAGCATATTCCACTCTAATAAAATTTCATTATCCCTTAGACACTTCATTAGTTCTAGTTCTAATTCTTACGAGAGCAGAACGACACGGGGCGGTTTTTTACTTCCTTGGTGACCCTCATAAACACATAAATGGCGGTGCACATGTATTTTATGGCGCCTTTCATCCCTTTCAATATGTTAACATAATGACCTGACATACAAGACATTTGATGTAAGGGATACGAAATGTGTATTTAATACAGTTAACGCCAGTTCGAGGCATAAGTATCACAATTTTATTTAATATTTGATTTAAATTTAATGCATTTAATGTAAGAGGACCAAAACAAGCATTTTTCCCTCGATTTTTCCAAATAGACCGATGGTCTAAAATGGATCGTGTGAGAGCTAGGCCCTAAAATCTACGTTTCGTCTTAAGTCTTCAGCACAGATACATATAAGCCTTGCGCCAAATGCTACCTACATAATTGCAGAGTATGTTTAAAATGACGATTCCTGTACCTACCATTTTCTTGAAAATTCTGGTATTTTGATGGTATATTTTTTCATAATATTGTACCCAAAAAACCAAATGGTAATAAAAATGTTTAATGTACAATTGTACAGGGTAATATTATTAAACAAAATATTATAAAAATACCTAAACCGGTTTTGACAGTGTTGTAACGTAACGGCGCCATCGAGGCGCACAAAGGTTGTAATGAGATATTTTCGGATGTTCACATAACTTTCCAAGAAAATAACTTTTCTAAAGAAATGTCAACTGGATGCGCTTCTCGGATTCTCTAATATGAAACTGAAAACTGAAGTCTAACCATATATATAATTTAAATTTCAATTGAAATGCTGTAAGTTTAACCAAAATATCACACTGAAATTTCAAAAAAAATTTAGGGTTGAAAAGTGTACAAAAAGAAGTTCGCGTTTCTGATACTAATGATTTTTAACAAAGGAGGTTTGAAAGTCTTTAACATAAAAGTCAAAAGTTTCGAGATGTAGAGGTCGGAGGTTAAAGTGTTCATACAAAATTCAAACTTGACTTACTGCATAAAGGCTGTAAAGCAGAGATCATGCATTAAACGCTGAGTCAGCAGAATTTAATTATAGTAAACAATGGAACATCCGCGGAGATCCCTTAATTAATTAAAGGTGTGAATCATGACCTACGATAACCAGGTTTTTCGATATACGGTTTTAGTTACAGTCTTGAAGTATGATAGAAATAAATTTGTTTGTTATGCGAATGCAACAATTCTTAATTTGTTAGTGAATATCAAAAGCATTTTTGGCAACTTTCGCAAGTTGCAGGTTAACATATTGATACCGCCATAAAAAATTTGATCTCAACGTAAGTTGGTTTCTCAACCATGAGTCCCAAATTACTTTAAAGACTATTAAAGACCAGAAGATTTTATATAGACTCCTGGAGACGCGCCTAGAGATCTTTGAAAGGCATTGCACTTACAGGCTTCTTCAATATTCGTATATTTAAATCTCTTGTTAGACGCTTTTTTTACATTTAATATTTCATGAAGCCTCTTAAGTACCACTCAAGGCTAATAATTCCCGGGATAAATCATCTTATACGTTCTGTAAGTTTCTTAAAGACCTTTAAAGGACTAATCAGACTAATAAAGGAAACCAGTCTTAAAAAACCTCCAAGAATACTTTTACCATATCAAGTGCTAGACTGAGCATACGGAAAACTACAAAAACTGCGTGAACTAGGAGACGCAGTAATATATTTCGACACCGAAGCAGCCGTAGGCCCTGTGTCCAAGATAAGGATGTCTATCATGGGGTTCGCTGAAAGCGTAGAAGATACGACGATGGTTAAATTAGAGAAAAGAAGACCAGAAAATTCCGATTACTTCCGAAAATTCTAAAGGAAATTCTAAACAATTCTAGAATATTCTACAAATTGTAAGTATAAATAAATTTTAAAAAAATAAAAAAAATTCTACAAAACCCTAGTAGTGTACGCCAACATTCGACCGTTTTCGAACGTTTTTAGATAAGAAAATATTACCGGGGGGTATGGAATACCCCCTAGCAGAGCACTCTCGGCGAAGGAATTCTCTCTCTATTACCCCTAACACTCTTATGGTAATCTTAGCTAAAAGGTAATTAAATCTTCATGACCCATACAATTTTAACTTAGGTGCAAGCCTCCAATTTTCAAAATGGGCATATTTAGCATCTACTTATACACAGGTGAAAGGGTTAATTTTTTGCCCTATTCAGTGAGTAAACGTTCATATAAAGCGAAACGCTTTGTTACCGGGTGTTATTTGTTTTTGACATATTTAGCTCAAATTTGGAATATAAGTTACGTTGAAGGGCTTACATCATTCGTCATGTAAATGGTAACGAGAATCTACAGGGTGATGTTTTTTCAGGGGTCATATTCCATTTTTTACCCCTGACCTTTATTTGGTGCGCCGATGGTTTAGAAACTCTTGCAATTTTTTGGTATCTGCGATCGTCATCGAGAAAAAAAGTAAAAATCAATTTCCGGAAACAACAGTTGCAGTCCAAAAACTGCCCAAACCTCCAAAAAAGGCTTCATTAATCATTCTTGTTAGAAAGAAAATAGAAATTCGTTTTTTGTGTTAGTAAATATTCCATAAACCTAACGCAACTATGCAGATGCAAAAAATATTGCGCATGCGCAACCCAACTGTTGTGTTTGCGGAATGCAATTTTTTTTGTCAAGATATGTATGTGCCTACATACTTGAATAAAAGCAAAACTAAAGTCTATTCAACAAATTTGTTTTGCGCATGCGTAACTCAACTTTTTTTTTGGTTGAGCTAATGAAATGTTATATATTAGACCTCGAATAAAGTATCATGTCGTTTAGAATATCTTATATTTACTTATACATTTTAAATAGCTGGCTAATTTAATAATATGCTGCTTACATTAATTACCCTAATTAAATTTGACCATGAAATAACTAAAAGAACACTATCTAATAAACTCAGTTTGCTTTTCAAGTTAAACTTGTATAAAACGCGAGCGATTAAGTAATATCATGATCTATCCAACGCACAAAATGTGTGTGATAAAAATGATGGATGCGTGAAGATCTCGAGGATCGTTCGGTATTCAATTGTATGGGATTTTTAGTTTTGAAATTGGGTCTTGTATTTGCATAGGTTTAAGGTAAGGTAAAATTATAACACCCTGTAGATCGGTAACGAAGTGTTTGCGGACATATGTTTAAGTATATCAACTTTTAGTCAGAAATAAACCAAAGGATTAGCCTCACCCGTATGCATATTATGTTTAGAAACACCCTGTATATAAAATTGGAGCTCTATTCATTTCATACGATTTACAAGCTAATTGAGTTTAGGCTAGGGGGGTGTCATTTCAAATTTTAAAAAAATATTACATTTGGCTAAGGTCAATCAAAATTTTTTTTCTTTCGATAAAGGACCTACACAATTTTTGTGCAATAAAATATGGGGTCTTCCAAGTTTGATCCGCCACTGGAATACAACACGCCACTGTTGGCCAGAAATATTTTAGAAACATTGTGCACAATTTCGCTCCTCCATTTTTTGCGATATCTTTTATGGTAAAGGACGGAGCTTTTTGATTCATTACCTTACATCCGAGCTTACATCCATACCATGCTTACATCATATTACAAGTTGGTCCAAGCCAAATATGTGTAATCGATGCGGTATGAAGCGTTTTATTCAATATTAAAATCTAGTGAATTCCATAACGTTACGTAAAAATGTAATATTGCCTTTAAGTATCCAGCAACAACTTTCGTTGTACAAATTACTAAGCAAGAGAAGCTTGACCGACCGGTTTAATTTTGGAACTTGCTGCAGTGATGTCAATTTACACGAATTTGAAATTATTAACTCAATATGCGATTCTACAAAAGGATTACATAATTGTTTCGTAGTTCAAACCTAATCACATTATGTTTTATAGGTATGTATACAAGAAAGGTTTCGCCTCGGGTTTTATTCAAACAACTGATGAAGATACCTAATGCAAATATTATAATTTGTGTAAATGAAGAAAAATATTAAATACTGAAACCAATGAACCTTATTTCTTTAGTTATTGTCAACGAACCGAATTGAACCATACATATTTGTATATAACTTTTTGGTTTATATGAGAAGATTGTGCTGTAAATATTTAAGTTATGGAAATGTTATTCTTTTATGTTCGTTTTAAACTCAGATTTATTTATCTTGCTAATCAGAAAATTACTTTTACTACTTGTTATGTAAGTATCTCGGTAAGTATACATAGAAATAATGATTTATTTTGTGTGTTTGGCTTTTAAGATGTTTTTAACAACTTTTTGTATTAATTTCAGGTGATTTCCCTAAAGAAGGCATTTTTTGCTGAAACAAGTGTCGAGTTCAGATCAACATTTGTATCAGTATGAAATAAATCGCGTTATGAGGAACACATTAAGGTTCTTGAAATGTATTCAAACCAATAAGTCGTGTTATCAAAATGAATAAGACCTTTGTATCGGTGTACGCACGACAATGATCCAAAGAAATATTTATTGGGGTTAACAAGAAATGTTTTGTTTTAGTCAAACACCTATTTCTTTAATTCCAATATTGATTTTGATTATATAACAAAACTTTATAAACTTCACATTTGTAATAATTACCTAATAAATATCCACAATTTACGGTTACTAACCATAGCATTTATCCAAATTTGTTTATATCAATCAATTATTTTTCTCTGATGAGAACTTGCGGAAGTTAACTGTTGCCTCCCTCAAAGGTGACAAAAATAAGCGCCTGGCATTGAGATGAAGTGTCAAGGAGGATCGAAATTCGAAAATGACCTTGTAGACAATCCGCGTTTTCCAAAATGAGCTACGTCACAAATCTTGGCAAAACAATCGATTCTAGGAATTCAATACAGATCAACGCTAATTACTATGGCTCACATTCTTGAAATTAATTTCCAAGTGAAGGTAAACAAGCCCAAATGCACCAAAAACGAAAGTTTGAAAATCGACCATTTACAATTTACATAAAAGATTAACCCCGTTATCTTTAGTATTTAAATGCTCATTATATTATCAATGATAAAAGTACTAATTTTATAACAAGTAGTGTCACGTTGATAACTTTAAGAAATAAGTGCTGAGAAAAAGTTCCTAAGCGAAATACGTATACTTGTTGTTGCCGTTTCGTGATTGCAATATTGCGTCCTTATCAGACTTATTTTTTATCGGCGCTTATTTAAATCCGTTTTATCTCAGGATGTTATTCCACAAAACGCCGATAAAGTCGTTTTACGGTTACAATACCTCTAAGCAAATCGATTCCCATCCTAATTATCAACCCCAGAGAGACGTTCATGATTATAAACAACAAAGTCGAGATTGATATCGGCGAAATTGAAGCTGCAGCCGACGAGAAAACATTTCATCTCCGATTTTCTGGCACAATAAGGCGGTCTGGAATCGAATCTTATACCTTTTTATAAGGGGGAGGATTGCAGCACAGAAAATCAATTACACAGCAGTGAAGGATTTCGTATTATCAGTCCGTTCAGAGCGAGATTGACCTTTTCACCAATAAAAAGGCGATTATAGATTGACGATATCGAGTCGCGTTTTAATATTAAACAATAGTATGGATGTGACGTCAAGCATACGTGAGAACTAGAAAAAGAGAATGGTAATCTCAAGGGTGAGGGAGGTGAGCAGAGATTAGAAATCTTGCTCGCGGTGAAAGTGTTAGCAATAATACGCCATGTTGAATAATACTGCTATAATTAATGAAGAGGGCAATTAAATTTCGTCAATTTTCATATCGGCGCTTCTAATAAAATTCAATTTTATCGGAGGAGCAATTAAAACTGGTTGCCTTAATTATTTGTCAATGTAATTTTCCGCTAAACAGCTGTCTGGGAGTTTAAGGGATGTCGGTGCGCTACTTAAGACGCGAATGGAAAAGAAAGTTGCGTTTACCTTGTCAGCGTTCCTTTGAGTAGCGGATTGCGGTCATAATAACCCCCGATCATAGCGGTTATCCTCGTAAGGGTATGTTATCCAAATGGGTCGGTATCACTTATCCTAAATAGTGGAAACACAAAACCACTGACTAGACACATTCTCACACTTCGCACGCACTAAAATTCGCGATCATTGCAGGAGGCGCGCGTTCCCCTCAAGTTCCAACGGTGGGAATCAAAGGGCACGTGTACAAACATTAATCTATGCTATAATCACTGTAAACAGCACACTATCAGTTTGACAGTGCTAGTGTCAAACCCAAACAGGTGTCTGCCCCTCCAACCGCGCGCGTGCGCTGCCACTGCTTTTACAGACCGCAGCTGCCCTTGATAGCAAGTGAACCAACGTCAGCTCGAACTCGTTCACCTAGTTTTACGCTCAAGAATTTACTTCTTCACGAAACCAGGAGCCGGTGCTACCGAAGAACCCTCGAGAGCGCTATTCCCGGTGTCTTTGAACAACTTTTCTAATCACTCGCCGATCACGCTTCTCAATAATAATTTAAATTAACGCGCACACCAGATAAATTTAAAGGCCGAGGTCCTCTGCAGTATCAGCGTTTTAAAACTGACGTAGTTACATCTGCATTAGTGTCGAAAGTAACGATCGAATTTTATCGCTATCGTCCTTTTCGGATACTTACTTTATTTATCTAAAAGTACGAGGCCACATTTTACAAAGGAACGAAAACCGACTACATGCGCGTTATAAAATAGAACTGCCGTCGGGACGCTGCTCTAAAAAACGTCACCGTCATAAAATAAGACACAAAAAACCTAGTGATTAAAGAATCCCCGATGTCTAGACATTGCGAACTTGAAAATGCGTATAGCAACAGATTTCAGTTCACGCTTTCGTAGATGTTGTACATTAGAACAGAATGAGAAGCAAGCACGTAGTCAAGGGTGGGCCTAGGCCTAGACGGGCAAATGTCGACCTTAAATAAACTGTGCCCCTTCGGGTGTACTCACCCTGCGTATTCGGTTAATATTATTTCAAAAATGGCCAACAATTTTACATTTACACTCAAGATAACAAAATCTTTACAAATAAAGATGAACTTTGTATGTGTCTCCCTTCATCCGATTGCGATGAAACTTTGGGGAACGGTTGGACGTATGCCCGAGGGTTTCTGATTTAGCAAAATTGAGCGAGCGGATGCGGCGCAGCCGGCTAAACCGAGCTTACGTCCCATCCGGGAGCGGGACCTTGACTGATAGGCAGTATGAAGTTCGTCGAGTTTGCTAGTCTGAAATAAAACCGTCAAGAAAAAAACCAGATACGAAGAATCCCATACAATTTTCAGTAGGGGAATTTTTGCTACTCGGCTCGGATTCGGAAACTAGACTTTTTTAATCAGGCTCATATTCCATAGCACCGATCCTTGAACTCTTAGAAATGGATTAGCGAAGGTTTGACATCGCTTTCCCTTTTCATTCTCGAGTTAAACGAGGAACAGACGAACAGACAGACGGACAAAACCATCAAAATTCCCCTAAAAAGTCAGTTTTGCTGTTGAAACACGTATGTTTTGTTAAAATGTTCCTATGATTTTGACCTATTATTTCTAAAAAAACTTTAATTTGTAAATTCTAAGAAATAATATTAGAATTCTAACAAAACAAAAATATTCTATTTCTTTGCAAAAACCACCCTATGGGTTATGTACAGAGTGTCCCAATAATAATGGTCACAAGCCATATCTATGGAACCGTTAATTGCACAGTTTCGAGAAAAAAATTTTGTTAACAAAAGGGGCCAAGAGAAATCGCTGGAAATTATTTTCAAGTTTCTAGCTTCGCCGCCAGAGAGTGTTAAGTAGAAAAATGACTTTTTTTCTAAAATATACCCAACAAACATGCATAAAAAAATACATGCATAGCAATCTTGTATCAATTTTGCATCATTTTGATGCAACACATATTGCTCTAGCTCATAAAATATGAGGGGTAGGGGAAGGGGAACATCTATTTAAGGAATCGAATGTAACTTCGGTTTAGGTTAACCGATTTTCACATAATAGGTCTTGTTGGAAAGAGCTGTCTTCGTGGAATCAGATTTTACACTAATAGAGTCAATAGAGTAAATGTGATGAGTGGTAGAGGGCGCGATGTGACATCAAATATAAATGAAAAAGTGTCAATATCATTGAAACCGCATTTTGATAATCTGTTTCCTAGACACGAGATATGGCGAAAATGCGAATATTCACAAATTTTAATTGCAAAGTTATATTCATCTAGTTGGATTTGAAACAAATGAACACATAGCAAACCCATAATTATGTCTAAATACGAATTAAATATAAAAAAAAAGTAATTATAATTAACCTAGATGTTCAAATGTCTGCCCTCATTTTCATACAAAGACGAAGTCTCTGTGAGTAGAGAAAACAGCTGCTTCAATTTCAGCATAGATATGCTATGAACTGCAAATGTCTAATGCTCTTCCAACCATGTCGTCTTTAGTTAGGCCTTGTTTGAAAGACTAGGTCTTTTTATCCTTCCCCACAAATAGAATTCTAAGGCCACTTTTAACAGTTCGCATTTTTATTTCCGGCAAGAAAAATTGCCTGCAATTTTTATTGCACGCATGCGCATAATCGAATATTGCGTCGACTTGCTGCAATTTTTATGGGTCAAGAAAAAAAAAATGTTCCATGGTTTTTTTGCGCGCCCAAAAAAAAAAGGTTTTCCTGTATGCTTGCATGCAATTTTAGTAAACTTTTGTAGTATATTACGGAACGTAACCGAAACCTTTCAAAAAATTTGATTTTTGTGTGTACGCAATCAGCTGATCGTACATCTTGCAGAAGCAGCGCAGATCCCAACAAAATAATAATAATAATGAATAATTTAACCTTTATATTTTCATCCATCTTTGTAGACATTTGCTTTTACCTCCTAAAGGTTGGTACTTGTCTAGGGTAGGGTTGGTACTTACGCTTGCAATGATTGTTGCATCACAAAAATTGCCAACTGTAAAGCCACTGGCAATTTTAATTGCACCTAAAACTTGCAGCAAGTTAAATTGCACGCAAGAAAAATTGTTAACTGTAAAACGGCTTTAAGCAAGTTAGGTCGGGTGACCTAGCTGGCCATGGAAAAATACTTCCTCTTCCTATCCATTTGCCAGGATAATTCAAATTCAAGTACTTTCGCGCATTTACGGAGTAATGTTCATTTGTTTCAAATCCAACTTAGATGAATATAAATATTGCAATTAAAATTTGTGAATATTCGCATTTTCGCCATATCTCTGTCTAGGAAACATATCAAAATGCGGTTTTCAATGATATTTTCACTTTTTCATTTTATTTGATAATATCATATAATAATTATATCATTCAATTTGAAATTTTCAAAAAAACCTGCAAAGTTTATGTTAATGTCACATCGCGCCCTCTACCACTCATCACATTTACTCTATTGACTCTATTAGTGTAAAATCTGATTCCACGAAGACAGCTCTTTCCAACAAGACCTATTATGTGAAAATCGGTTAACCTAAACCGAAGTTACATTCGATTCCTTAAATAGATGTTCCCCTTCCCCTACCCCTCATATTTTATGAGCTAGAGCAATATGTGTTGCATCAAAATGATGCAAAATTGATACAAGATTGCTATGCATGTATTTTTTATGCATGTTTGTTTCGTATATTTTAGAAAAAAAGTCATTTTTCTACTTAACAATGAATCGTACGCCCTCTAGCGGCGAAGGTAGAAACTTGAAAATAATTTCCAGCGATTTCTCTTGCCCCCTTTTGTTAACAAATTTTTTTCCCGAAACAGTGCAATTAACGGTTCCATAGATACGGCCTGTGACCATTATTAATGGGAGACCCTGTACAATGGACATTACATTGTACAGAGTGGTTCAAATTCGTGGCTCAGTATTAGGATTTCCATAACCGTACAAGATTCAGTGTAGGTTAATGAGAGCAAAGTTGCCCCTTTTTGTGATTAAAAAAACGAATTTTGAAAGTAACAGAGATATCACCGAAAAACGGAAATTGTCAAATTGCATTTTGCTTAGCTCCGAAAAAAAAGTGCCCATAGAAGGTAGCTAACGGAAACTGTCCATTTCCGACCGTTAGAGCTAGGGAAAACAAAAACGAAATTTGACATTTTTAGTTTTTCGGTGATACCAAAAAAATGCGCTAAAAATATAGGTTGTGATACATCAATATAATCAGGCAAAAGAATGCAAAAAATTCACGTTAAGATATACAGGGTGTTGCATGCAAAAAAGGTCAACTTTGGGTCAAATCTCCGAAAAGGTGGTCCAACATTCTTTTGTCGATGGACAGTTTTTACCTTTTTGCCTATCTTACATGGGCAGTAAGATACGATAACATCTCAGAAACGAACGTACCTAGCTAGATTGTTTTTTAAAAAAAATTGACATAAGGTCCCGAAAACCGAAAGTCTCTATGTTTAAAAACAGCTGAGCTACACTGCAGTTTCAACCCAAATAGGACACACTGTACATTATTGGATTCTACAGACAATTTTACACCCGATACCTTGCTTTCAATGATTCAGACGAGGTTGCTGAAAAAAGTGATTAATAATTTATTATGTAACCGATATACAGTGTGTCCCAAAAAGTTTATACAAAGGTTATTATCTTACATTTACCAGACAAAGTATTCTTGATAACAAGCTCTGCATGATTTGTAGATCCGTAATTACGCACAAAATTGCCTGATTACACGGAAAATCAAAATCACATGTGCAGTTTCCACTTTAACCATTACTGTCTAGGCTAGGGTGTTGAGATATTTCCCACGAAGGAAAAACAAAATGGCGCAAGGGTCGAAGTGGTTGAGATCTTTCCCGCACGACGAAAAAATGTGTTTAAGAATGAAATAAATAGAAACGGTCTACAATTAATCTGAGAGTAATAGATGTATTCAGAACAAAAAAGACTTGCACGAGGATCTAAGGAGGGTGAGATCTATCCCCCGCACAACAAAAATAATTTATAGGAAGTCAAATAAATAAGAACGTGACCTAAAATTAAGCGTGCAATCCCACTCGATCTCAGCCACCCAGTGTATTCTACTAATGGATGAATCGATTTTGTACACAATTCTTTTAATTACATACACATCTAATTACTCTGTTGTAAATCG
>NW_022172100.1:0-449 GCF_008802855.1 Photinus pyralis
AAGACGGAGATAATGCAAAAAACCGGACCTCTCTACGATGTCTAGATCAAAAGTTTTTCAATCCGCCCAGCCAGCCAGCCAGCCAGCCGGACAAAGTGAGATGATAAGCTCCTTTTTGTTACCAAAAATGCGCTAAAAAGCACTGTGGCACATTTCGTACTTTCCAACATAACAATGCAATTCCAGTCATAAAACATTTTTAGAATGAAAACCGAAAATATATCATTGAAAGATTCCATAAATTTAATGGTCTACGCTGAAAGTAACACCATCTTGCACGAGTTATTGACGATAAAATTTGACGGTAGAATGCTTTAAGAAACTACAAATTCCCCTGCCGTTACAAGGAAACAGCTCCGTATTTATCGCGATCTACATTTCAATGGCACCTGCAGCAAAGATGCAAACCAATCAACACTGCTAACTGCATTTACAGATGACGCTACCGC
>NW_022172101.1:0-20995 GCF_008802855.1 Photinus pyralis
AGGGTAAACCATACAGTAATTGGACACCCAACAGTTATTGGACATTTGGCGTTTGGAACCCTGTAATAAGAATTGCGGGCGTTCTTTTCTTGTTTTGTTGTCTTCCTGCTAGATGGCAATATGTTACCAATATTTTGGCGCATTAAAATTTCCCGCCAATTATTTCTTTATCGTGAGAAATTCAGTTGACGTTAACCTATGTTCACGTCCGTTAAGTTGTTACGATTTTTTTAAGGTTAACACTTCCGTGAAAGTGGTGCTACGTACAGATCGTTGAAAATAGACCATTGGGCAGAATACTAAGGCAAGTAAAGGTTGTATTACATCGTTTTACATAATATTCATGTTCATTAATCTAATTATTTATAACAAAAACAAAGTGTCCAAGTGATATTATCACTTTTTAGTTATTGGACAGGGTGGCCAATAACTGAATCTTGGTTCATTCTCATCTGTGTTCACTATGTAGTAGGACAATATGTACTATAATCGCTAATATAGCGGATTTTAATGTAGGAGCGTTCTGGACAGTTATTGGCCACGTGTCCAGTTACTGTCTTATAAGTGGCCAACTACTGTATTTTGAGAATACATTGTTTTTATAGTGTCTCGCCATGCCAAAACGTATTGGTTATGAAGCAGCCACAATGGCGAAGGCTGTTTCTGAATTTCAGAATGGCAATACATCGCTTAGAGCCATCGCAAAAAAGTACGCGGTCCCAAAATCGACGCTTGAATTTAAATTAAAGAATCCTGATCACAAGCAAACTTTTGGACCTTCGCCTGTTCTCACAAATTCGGAAGAAGCTACATTAGTTAAGTAAGTTGTTTATTTATTTTTCTGTCTGTAGTTAGAATAGCAAACTCGAATAGCGAAGTACCGGTACGTGACTTCTTATTTCCTTTTTTTGTGCTTTCTAGATGGATTGCAGAACTTGCTCGGAAAGGATTTCCTAGAAAAAGAGACGACATTATTGCAAGTGTACAAAATTTCCTAATAGCAAATCCACGTCCCAACCCATTTACGAATAATCGTCCTGGAGCTGGTTGGTTAAAGGTAATAACAACCACATACTCACTTCCTAAAAAATAAAACATAGGATTTATTTTTATAGGCGTTTTTTAGACGCCATCCTGAAATCACAGAAAGAACAAGTGAAGCAGTTACTTCAGCTAGTTCATGTGTTTCCGAAAAGGATATTCGAAAATGGTTTGTTGAAGTAAAAGATTATTTAAAAGAAAAACAACTTGAACAAGTAATAGAGGACCCAACTCGCATTTTTAACGGAGACGAAACAGGTTTCCAAATATGTCCAGAAACAGGGAAAGTTTTGGCACCAAAGGGAATAAAAAATGTATATACCATCGATCAAGGGTCTTCAAAGGAAAACATAACTGTTATGTTCACGTTTTCGGCAAGTGGATCAACTTGTAGCCCGATGATAGTATATCCCTATAAAAGAATTCCCGAAAAAATTTCACAGTCTGTTCCAGCTAATTGGGGAATTGGTCGCAGCGATAGTGGGTGGATGACTGCCGAAGTATTCTACGAGTATATTTCAAAAGTATTCTATCCCTATTTAATTGCCGAAGGTATAACATTCCCAGTGATATTATTTGTAGATGGGCATAAGTCCCATCTCACTTACCAACTCAGCGTTCTTTGCAGTAACCTAGCAATCGAAATTATAGCATTGTATCCTAATGCTACTCGTATATTGCAGCCCGCAGACGTAGCTGTTTTTCGCCCAATCAAGGTAGCTTGGCGAAAAGCAGTAAGGAATTGGCAGTCAGATCATCCAGGAGAATCCCTAACTAAGCTTTCCTTTGCACCATTACTAGACGAAGTCGTTAAATCTAGTGCCAAACCCGATATATTGGTAAATGGATTTAAAGCATGTGGGTTGTATCCACTAAATGCTGACGCTATAGATTATAGCAAGTGTCTGGGAAGTTCCAAGAAAAATGAAACATTTGACAATAAAATAACAGACACCACAATGAAGTATTCCACATTTGCAAATATCGTTGGAAATGAAAAACTTGAACAGTTTAAAAGATTAGATGCAGTCCTTCCAGAAGGAACAAACAACGAAGACTTTTTTGCTCTATTTCGTATATGGAAACATTTTGAAAGCACCAAGGAAGAGCCAGACCAAATTATAAATTTATCTAACGAAAAAATTGATAACGAAGATTTGCCTCAAAATATGATTGTAACAGATGTGTTGTCAGAACAAGAAAGTGGCAATACAAAAGAGGCAGATGGAGTAATCGCCAGTACTACTGACCAACACATTACAACTGCAAACGTAGAGGTACCAGAAAATAACGAGGATTCGCCCCAACATATGATTGTAACGGATGAGTTGCCAGAACAAAACAGTGATATTAATACAAAAGAGACTGATGGAGCAATTTCCAGAACTACTCACCAACAGAGAACAACTGCAGTGGTAGATGTAGCTAATAATGTCTCTATCGCTGAGTTTCTTGACTGGCCAGATTCACCCAAACGTAAAGGAAAACGAGAGACCGAAAGGTTGCCGTATGCTGTAACTTGTAATAAATATCAGGAAATGCTAGCAGAGAAACGTGCTAAGAAGAAAGAAGAAGAAGAACAGAAAAACAAAAAACGTGCTCTAAAGAAAGAAGCAGACGAAGTCAGAGCGAAGAAGAAGAAAGAAGATCAGGAACTCAAAGAGATCAGAAAACACCAACAAAATATTAAAAAATTAGAGAAAACTCAGAAGAAAGCATCAAACGTTTCACGTAAAAA
Source organism: Photinus pyralis (assembly GCF_008802855.1). Lineage (NCBI taxonomy): Eukaryota > Metazoa > Arthropoda > Insecta > Coleoptera > Lampyridae > Photinus > Photinus pyralis. The sequence goes on from NW_022172101.1 coordinate 2,780, forward strand.
TAAATTATGTGCGGCTAATAAGATAACATGCTATGTTTGTGCCAAAATAATAAAATGCAATGAGTTGTCTTGTGACGAATGTAAACAATCATTTCACAAATCGTGTATTCCAGCGTCTCATAAACAACATATTCCAGACCCTACTGATAACGATACTTTTCTATGTCATATCTGCTACAAGGAAGAATCGGATAGCGATGTGGACACTGAAAAAGAAGAAGAACAAGAAAGTGAAGAAAATGAAATCGAGGAAGAGAGGCCACCAGCTGAAACCGAAGAACAAGAAGATAAAGAAAATGAAAAAGAGGAAGAGAGAACACTAGCGGAAACAGAAGAAGAAGAAAAGGAAATCGATGAATTATATAATATGTATACTTCTGCAATAAAACATATATATTAAAAAGTTATACGTGTTACTTACTAAAAAACACTACGTAAACCTTAAAAAAAGGTGTGCCCAATAACTGTAAAAATAATGTCCAATTACTGTAAAATGTGTCCAATAACTATGTATTCTGGCAGAGTTGTTTAAAAGTAATTTCAGAGTTGTTCCTTATAACAACTACCAAAACTTAATATTTTTTTCTGAAAAGTTAAGCAATTATGGAACAAGTGGTTATTTCATATTTACATATTTGCAAATGGGTATGTATTTATTGAATTTTTAAAATATCAATATCCTTAAGTGTCCAATAACTGTATGGTTTACCCTATGGCAACAAAAAATTTTTTCAAAAAATCATAACAGATTTAATCGATTTAGAAAAAAATGGTATAGATATCAATGTCAATTCTTCGAGTTACACAATTTATTTTAGCCTTGTCTTAGTCTTAGGAGATAACTTGGGTCTCAATTCTATGATGGGATTAATTCAAAATTTTAGTTCTAACCATTTTTGCCGATTCTGCCGTTGTAGCAAAGATTTTAGTCAATCTAACGAATTGGAAAGTACTACTTTAAAGCGAACTCGTGAAAATTATGAAACTGACTTGTCTACTAAAAGCTATGGAATAAAAGAAGAGTGTGTGTGGCACCAATTACCTAATTTTCATTTAACTGTTAATTCATGTTGTGATATAATGCATGATGTTTTTGAGGGAGTTTGTAGATACGATATTGGAAATTTGCTCTATCATTATATATATATTGACAAATTTTTTACTTTGGATACATTAAACAATCGAATTAGATTTTTCAATTTCTTAGATAAAAACAAGCCACCGCAAATATCTAAATCACAAATATTGAATAAACATATATTGGTATCAGCTTCCGAAATGTCGGCACTTGTCAAATTCTTGTCTTTGATAGTAGGAGACTGTATACCAATTGGTAATGATATGTGGGAAATTTATTTGTCATTATGTGAAATAACTAACATTATTACAAGCAAAGTTATTGCACCAGAATTCGTTGACTTACTAAGAACTGCTGTATCTGAACACCATTTGCTTTATATTCAATTTTTTGGAAATTTAAAACCTAAGCATCATTTTTTAACACACTATGCCAACCTATTAAATAAAATTGGACCATTACCTTATGTATCTTCAATACGTTTTGAAGCCAAACATAAACAATTTAAGGCAGCTGCAAGTGCAGTCAGTTCACGAAAAAACATTTTGTATACATTAGCAATAAAAAATCAATTGTCATTTTGTTACCGTATATTATCCGAAATTGGACTTAAAGATACATTTGAATGTGGTTCAGAAAATTTTCAATTTGTGTCAAATAGTAGAGAATATGAATCATTTGTACAATTTTTAAAACTTGATATGTCAGATGATTACTTCCCTACTAATTGGATAAAAGTGAAAGGAATAAAATATACATTTGCAAATGTTGTTGTAGTAGGCATGGAGGATTTTATACCTATTTTTGGTATAATAGAATCTATTGTTTTTAAAGAATCTCAGAATAAAGTTTTTTTTGTTCTTAGGAAGATTAATACTGTATTATATGATGAACATTATAATGCTTATGAAATTAAAAAAAATAACGATTTATTTTGTGTAGAATTAAGTTCATTACTTAGTGAGTGTCCTAGTATAATACATACGGTTAACTATAAAGATTATATTATGTTGTAAATAAGATTTTGCAATTATTTCTTAAATAAATGTAAGCATTAGTATAGTTACTTGTTTTGATTGTATGTATAGGTATACCAATCCTAAGTTGTTTCAGCAAAGTAAAACAGTCTAAACGTCGACGTTGTTACAGAAAATTGAAACATTTACAACTTTTTATTAACAGTAGGTATTTTTCAATTTTTAACAAATGATTTTGAAATTGATAAGTAAAATGCATATATACTATAAAAAGAACAGTTTAAATCAGATGAAACAACTTTTACGCTACATTTACATAACAGTTTATAAATATTAGTTCAAGCAAAAAAAAATGTTAAATTAATGCACAGCTTCATTTCATTAACGACTGTTCACTATTTCTTTCAAAAATTAAAATACTTATGATAACATTTTTATATCATTGAATTTAGAGATTCAGAAGTTCTGTATAATGTTGTGGTACATTGGATTAGTATTACCAGATGGTTCTTACAACCACCAAAGTATTTTTTGTCAACATTTAATTCAGCATTATGTTAATGTTCTATATTTATTAAAGTAACTAGCTAATGTTAGCACTTTAATCTAGTTGTTTGAACGTTTTAAAAACGTTGCTCATATATGACTCTTACAAAATGTTGTTCAAATCTCTTAAACATTACTCCAACCTGTATTTTCGCTCAGTGTGAGCAAGAAGACGAGAACAGCTACGTCACTGATGATATGAACATTGTAAAAGATTGTTTCATATTAGTAAAATTTACAGGTGGAGTTCATTATGTAGCCAATGTTTTAACTGACTTAGATGAAGTGGGAGATTGCGAAGTTAAATTCCATCGAAAGAGCACTAAGTGTTCAAATTCTTTCTTATAGCCGAATAACGTAAATATTGCATCAGTTAATAAATCTGACGTAACTATGGTTTTACCAAACCCAAAAGCATCGCAAACTAAAAGACAATCAAACATATTTAAATTTGAAATAAATTTTGACGGTTTCAACGTACGTTAAAACTACTTATTGTTATTTACGTTGTTTTTATTGTATTACATACTTTGTTTGTTTTATTTGCTTGTTTATTAGGCATATCAGAACATGTTTCTCTGGATATGTAGTGTTGGCTCAGTTTGTACTACCAGTGGTACTAAGTGAAACACTTGCAAGAGTTTTTCTTAAATTTCCTCATATGAACATGTTATGTTTATTTATAGTATTGTTGTATTTTTAAGTGAGGATAGACACCATACTTTGAATTTTTATTATTACATTTCTTATAATCAAATAAATAAAAGTTTGTACTGCAATATATATTTTTTGGCTCAGTTAGTACCACCTTCCCCTACATTGAAGAAAACATTGTGTATGATGTTTTCGGGCCCGACAAGTCAATGTACAATGAGGACGCTTCCGATAATGGCAAAAACACACCACAAAATGTATGTACATATACTATTAGTTCTGCAGACATCTATTTTTTGGGTACTTATTTATAGATTCCGGAAGATTCAGCACCAAATGACAGTGCAGGGATAAGTGCGGAAAACGCCAAAAGAAAAACCTGGTCCTACGAGGAAACGCGTGCTTTGATAGGGAGCGTGGAAGCCTATAAGGATCATTTACATCATGTGAAACACCGAAAGCATGTATGGTCAAACATCAGCAATGATTTGATAAGCCAACAAATTGAAGTTACCCCGGAAGCGTGCAAAAAAAATGGCAAAATTTACTTAAAACGTATAAGAATTGTAAAGACATGAAGGGGAAAACAGGAAGGTGTCCGACTCGTTTCCTATTCTTTAATGAAATAGAGGAAATTGTGGGCAATGGGCCCAGTGTTTCTTCTCCTCACTCTATCGACACATCCGAAAGCATCGAAACTCCTATACAATCCCCGTCTGGTTCTTTAATTCCTGCAGAAGAAGCAAGTGAGGGTAACATCGAGGACGACCATAATAAAAACGGTACGGATATAGATGAACAGAAAAAAACCCACCAAAGAAAACAAAAAACCACTTTAATGAAGCTTCGCGAAGAAGTAAGAAGTCTCCAATCAAAAATTGACGAGAAACGGGCAGTGGAAGAAAGGAAACTGGCACTACTAGAAATAGTACATTATATTTCGGTATCCATTCCGAAGATATTTTACTTTACTATGTAGTACGCCCTCTCTGTGCCATTACCACAAGGTTTAAAGAAAAAGAAGCTCTCCCTCTTCCCGCTCTGTTACAGGTATTATGTAGCAAGTGTGTTGTTCATTCGACTTTCTTGTGCCGAACGTACCACATCAGGTCTCTACCTTCAGTGATTTCTTTTTAGCATGGGGAAACGAAAGAAAACAGACAAGGATTCGGAGAGAGACTCTAGCCGGTTGTGGAAACGATTAAAACGGCTAGAAAAGATGTTAAAACGCAAAGACTACCGCCATCGTAGTCGGTCTCAAACGAGGTTGGAGTCCCCTTCACCTCCCTTTTCACGTAGTCGTTCTCGACATGATTCTGATCGCCGTAGCTCGAGTAGCACGGGTTCAAATTCTATTTCGTGTGTTTCTACACATGATCGTCATGATCGGAAACTTTATTTGGGCATTTGGCACGTCGTGATCCGGGTGACACGAGAAAGCCAATTAGGGGTCGTTCACGTTCACACAGTCAAAGCTCGTGTGAAAACAGTGCGGGAGGAACCCCCCCCCGCGAACACGTTTTGACGATAACGAACCGGCTTCTAATAACGAGGTCACGGGCACGCATCGTGTACCGGCGCCGCTGAATCAACATAGTGATTTAGCAATTCGCAACGATAGCGATTTTTCTTCGCGAAACAACAAAGAGGATAACGACAACAATGACGTTTTATTAATTAATGAGGAAGTTGAGCTGCCGGAAACAGTCTTAAATATTTTAGGCTTTAATCCGGAACTAACCTCGAAAACCACGTCATTTTTTCATCCCGCTTTAGCGTCAAGGTGGAGCTTCACCTTGAAGCACGGACTCGCCGAGAGCGATAGATTAAAGCTACTAGATTTGTACGAAATTCCGTCTAATTGCGAGGGATTAATTCCCCCTCAGGTAAATCCAGAGGTCATGGCGCTAATGTCGGCGGCCTATTCTAATAGGGACAAAGCTCGCGCAGAACATCAATTACATTTGAGTAAAGGGCTAACGGCCTTAGGAAAAGGTCTTTCTATGCTTTTAGACGACAGCGAAAACATTCCTAAACCTCTCATCGAGAAGATACTTACATGTTTTTCTGACGCGGGAAGGATCTTAACCGATCTTTTCTTCAAAGAATCTTTAAGACGCAAATCTCTAATTAGCCCAATTCTTAATAAACAAACCAAAGATATCGTGGATCAAACCGAAGTAGGTAGTTTTTTATTTGGCAACGACTTGTCGGAAAAAATAAAATCGGCCAAATTAATTTCCAATGCGGCCCCATCTTCAGGTACTTCGCAAAAATTCACAAAGTTTTACAGGGGAGGTAAGCGATCCTTTCCGACAGCACGACAAACTTTGTCGGAAAACAGACAACGCCCGATCCGTCGTCCGGGGAACACACATCAGCGCAAGGGGCACCCCAAAAAGGAGTGGACGAGCCAACGGGACCGATTTCAAAGGAGAACGTAAACAAGGTGAGTTTTCCTTTAGCCGGAAGGTTAAAGTGCTTTTTCGAGGCCTGGGTAAAAATTACCTCTAATTCGGTTGTCCTAGAGTGGACACAAGGGGTCAAGATACCCCTATTAGAGACACCGATACAGACCCACCTTCCGACAAACCTGGTTGTTCACGCCTCAACAAGGAACGATCTCCAACTAGAGATAAATAATTTATTAAATTTGGGAGCTATTCAGATTTCTGAAAGCTCATCCATTGATTTCTTTTCGCCAGTTTTTTTAGCCAGGAAACCAAACGGCAAGAATAGATTTATTCTCAATCTCAAACTTTTCAATACCTATGTCCGGACACCACATTTTAAAATGGAGGATTTCCGAACTGCCTCCAAGTTAATACAGAAAGGGTCTTTCCTTACTTCGATTGATTTAGAAAGTGCTTACTTTGTGGTTCCTATTTGTTCAGAACACAGGAAATATCTAAAATTCCAGTTCAATGACGTGGCATATGAGTTCACATGCTTGCCGTTTGGATTATCCTGCGCTCCATATATTTTTACAAAATTTTTAAAACCTGTTCTTTCTTTTTTGCGCGCCGAAGGAGTAGTAATTGTCAATTACCTAGATGACTTTCTTATAATAAGCGATTCTTATACAGAAAGTGAACGACACACTTCTTTTTGTCTTAAGGTATTAGAATCTCTAGGGTTTGTCATAAACTATGAACAAAGCGTCTTAGTTCCTAGAAATCAGTGCAAATATTTAGGGTTTATCTTTGATACTTCTTTATTGCGCTTATCATTACCAATCGACAAACAAGTTCACATAAAAAATTACTTAGTTCCTTTTTGAGTCGTTCCAGCTGTAAAATCAAAGATTTTGCACGCCTTATCGGAACACTGACCGCTGCTTGTCCGGCAATTAAATATGGGTGGTGTCATACAAAATCTTTGGAAGAAGCAAAATTAAAAGCACTAAAAACTTCGAATTTTGACTTTAATGCAAAAATGCAGATTCAAGGGGCTGGTTTGCGTTTAGATCTGGTCTGGTGGGTGTCAAAGATTTCTACTTCTCACAACGATTTCAAAAAAGACATTTTTGAAATGGAAATATTTACTGACGCGTCACTAACGGGATGGGGAGCATGCGCAGGAAAAGATAAAGTGCGTGGATGGTGGACACTACATGAACAAACGCTTCATATCAATGCACTAGAATTGATGGCTGTATTTAATGGAATTTCTGCGTTTACTCCCCATCTTAGGAACCTAAATATTCTCATAAGGCCTGACAACACTACAGGCATATCTTGTATTAACCGAATGGGTAGTGTGAGCCATACTAGGCTAAATATGATCTCTCGACAAATTTGGGATTGGTGCGAGGAAAGAAATTTGTGGATTAGCGCCGCTTACGTCTCTTCGAAAGAGAATTGGAAAGCGGACGCAGAGTCGAGAGCACTCCTTCCAGAAACAGAATGGTCGTTACACCAATCTGAATTCGAGTTTATTGTCAGTATCTTTGGGAATCCAGAGATTGATCTCTTTGCTTCCAAAGAAAATAAAAAATGCAAACGTTATATCTCTTGGAAAAGAAATAGTTCAGCAGAAGCAGTGGACGCGTTTACTGTACCCTGGAAGGAGTGTTTTTTCTACGCCTTTCCTCCATTTAGTCTCATCTTACGAACCCTCCGTAAAATTATAGAAGAAGAGGCTACCGGGATAGTTGTGGTTCCCTTTTGGAAATCACAGCCATGGTATCCTCTTTTTTGCAAATTAAGCATAGATAAGATCATACATTTAGGACCAAATGATAATTTATTGGTCTGCCGTTACAGCAACCAGCCGCACCCATTATCTCCGACACTTACCCTGGCGGCCACAACTTTATCAGGCAAATCTTCAACTTGAGACAACTACCCGACAACGCCATCTCTACGATATTAAAATCCTTAGCTTCATCAACCCTACTTCAATACAACACGACCTTCAAATTATGGTGGCAATTCTGCAAGGACCATAAAAGCAACCCCTTCACAGCAACGGAGGCAGATGTAATAAACTTTTTTCAAAACCTTTTGGAAAGAAGAGAGACCAATTACGCCTCCTTCAACACCCACAGATCAGCGCTTTTCCTGATCTTTCCGAACCTATCCGAGCAGGGGACTCTGGTTAAAAGATTTCTGAGAGGAGTCTACAACATTAGACCTCCAAAAGCTAGATATAATTGCTCTTGGAATCCACAGATCGTCTTAGACTATCTCAATAAGCAAAAAACCGAAGACCTAAAGGCGATTTCAAAGAAATTAATCACTTTATTAACTTTAGCAACTGGACAAAGACTACAAACTCTATCCCTCATAAAAATCAAGCACATCGTCGAGAATGAGGGTGGGATCAAAATCTTTATCCCTGATAAAACCAAAACATCTACTTTACGAAACTTCCAGCCAGTATTAGAGCTTCCGTTTTTTGCTAACCAGAGGATTTGCCCAGCAACAACTCTGAAAAAGTACATTGAAGTCACCGAGCAATTTCGCCTACAAAATTCTTCAGAGCAACTTTTCTTGACGTGTACTACACCACATAAGGCAGCAAGTAAACAAACCTTAGCCAGATGAGTAAAGGATACCCTGAATGCAGCGGGCGTAGATATAGAGGTGTTTAAGGCGCATTCGACACGACATGCCTCAACGTCAACAGCGTTTCGTCGTGGAGTATCTCTAGATTCTATTCGAAAAGCGGCGGGATGGACGAAAAAATCCACAACATTCGCTAAATTTTACAATAGGCCGATGCATGATCCGCATGAATTTGCAACATCGATCGGTACTAAACTGTTCAATAAGTCTTGATTGAGTTTTGTATTGTTTTACATATTACTTTATCGTATAAGTTTGATAACATCGTTAAAAAATTTAATCAATATATATATATATAATATTTTTATATAATGTATATTATCATATTCACAAGCTGATGCCTACTGTATGTTGAAAAATAAAAAGGTAGTGCAAATTCATAATACTTTAAAAACTGCACAGAATGAGATTTTTCTATTTTGTAAACGGTTTCTGTGCTATAATTCGTTCTACAGTTATCCCATTAGATCCAGTGAATTGAACATATATACTACAAAAAACTTATCAAATGAGTGGGAAATCGTTTCTGTTGCTGATGTTGCAGCAAAATGTTTAGTACTTCCATTGAACGATAGTGAGCATGTTTCATTCCCGCTTGTTCACAGTCTTTAGGACTTAAAAAATTAGTTGTTTTATTTTTGCTTTTATTCACAGTCTCGATTGGTTTTATTTTAAAATTATACTTTTTTAAACTGTACTCAGCTCTTCCAAAAGCAATTACTATTTCCGTTGTTTGTGTATTGTAGAGCACTTTTTTTAATATGTATATTAGTACTTATTGTATTATTTTTGAATAAAATAATGTTTGTTTTTCGTATATTTTATTTATACAAATTATTATCCAAGTAACGTCATAGTGACGTCACTGGCTGAGAAATGACGGACTTTTGACGTACCAAAATGACGTCTTTGGTCTGTGAGATTTTGCCGTCATTGCAACGTCTATTTTAAGTCAATCAGTTAGTGAAAATGACGAAATGACAGACGAATTTTTAACGTCATAATGACGTAACCATGTTTGCTGGGAAGTTATCCTGGTCTTACTTCTCAAAGTAGCTAATGGAATATTTTCATCATTATCATCTGAGGAGGTATGGCCTCCCGTTTCTTCCCGATTTTCGTTTCTTTCCATTAATTCATTGGGCATGTTTCTTTCCGTTACCAAGGAAGGGGCAAATGCTGAATCGGGAATTGCGTCTGGGTTTAGAGGGAACAGACCCGTAGCTCTAAATCCACTCATTATATTTTCTGGCGTCATACATTTTGGCCAAACACGAGAAAAAATTATGTTAAACCTTGCCTTGTTTAATGTTCTTTGAGGGTGAGTATCCCAATATCTCAATAGTTTCTGGTCCCAATTCGCCTCAAAGGAGCGAAATACGGCTTTGTCTAACGGTTGTAATTCATGCGTGGTATTTGAAGGCAGACAAAATATTGTAATGCCAAGTAGGTCGGCCGTTTCCGCAATTGTAAAATCTAAATGACTGCTCGCCCCATCAAAAACTAGAAGATTAGATCCTGTTGATTTATACCCAGGCAGGAAGATGACGTATATATTACGTAGATTATTGGTCATACAGTACGTCATAGTTCCTTTAAAAATCACGTAAAAATGATAAAAATATGACGTGAATTTGTCACAGCCCGACGACGTCATAAAGACATGGTTATAGTTACTATTTTATCACTTTTTATTCACGTGTATTTCACAAATATATGACGTCACACGTCACAAATATATGACGTGTTTATAACGAGGATTTGTCCTGTTTTTCGGTACAATAAACAAAATCTGTTGAATATAAAAAATTTATTAATTTACATCTACATTTTTAAAACATATGAATATCTTCAAAACAAAAATTGGATTATCCTAAGAGTGTATAAATGCGTAAATAAGAGTGTATAACGTTATAATAAACATATGCTACAAAGTATGTAATAAAGGAATTGCAACAAAATTGTTTCGAAAAGGAAAAATCATCATTTTGGCTTGTACGTCATGTACTGACCAAAGTGACAGATTTTTATCAATATTATCTAGTAAAAAAATATTTAAATTCTGTGAATCAGAGGGGTAGCTATAAAATGATTTATAACTTCTAAACTGTTTTCCAATAATGTTAGCAGATCCATCAGCACCTACAAGAATGTTGTGTATTTCAACTACTTTACTTTTTATTAGGCAAAAGCAATTAGCATTGGAGTGTAGTAGTACCGTTAGCACAAAGTTTTTAAAATACAATTTTTTGTATTGCTTTCCAGGAGTATTAAATGGAAATTGAGGTCCATTACGATGCTCCATCTCAAATTTAAGGTCATATGAAGCTTTCATGTGTTGGGATGATAAAAATTCTTTTTCCTTCAATCTTCTATAAATTTGTTCTAAAGGTTTATATGGAGATTTAACAAAATGTTTCAAAAAGCCAAGATAATTTTCGAAAGGGAATGCTGAGATATTATCTAAACATCCATATTGACGTACATCATCACATATATGTGTTAAGTTGTGAAGCAAAGTCTACACCAATGTTCTTTAAATGATATGGACAGATTAAAATAGAGATGGCATAATGAAGTAACATAAAGTGCTCATACACTGCTAAATCGATAATGGACGTCAATACGACAGGACCAAAATATAGCAAAAAATTTCTGAATTCGGTAGCTTTGAACCTTTGTAATTCTACTAGAGATCTAGGTTTTCGACAAATTTCAATAGGTACATAACTTCTTAGTCCTATTAGCTTCTCGGAAAGGGATTTTATAGTATTTGAGGAAAGCCTTACTTTTAAATTTCCATTAACCCAACTATTTAATAATTTCCTTACCACCCCTAAACACACATTGTGCATATATTCAATAGGGAAGCTACTAACTAAACCTATATGCAAGTCAAGTAATGGCGAACCACTCATATGATGCTGCTCATCCTCTTGGAGCTAAAATGATAAGTCTGTTCGCCGGCGAGCTTTAATGCCTTTTAAAATAACGCGCCCTTTGTAATACTCTCCGGGTTCCCAGCATTTTTCACAGGAAGAATAACCACCATGTGCCTTTATACATTTTATAAAGGAGCGTGCTGGAACGTCACAAATGAAACTATGTACCTTTATTTCATATAATTGAGTTTTCCAATTCAATTTGTTTTGCATAAGTTCACGTAATTCCAGAATGAAAGGTTGTAAATACAAATCTAAGGGTTTTGGCTTACTATTACCACAAAAGATTCCTATAGGAAAAGGATTCAAATTTTTTATAATAATAATAATAATAAAGTTTATTGAGCCTTACATTTAACAAAATGAAATAAAGAAAGCAAAAACACTAAATAAATAAGGTAAGAACGCTCAAAAGGGTATGAATTCGGCCGTTTTTCAATTCATCCTTTAACATCGGGTAAAAAAAACACTGTAATCGTCTTACAAGTTAGCTTGACTTACAAATTCGCCTACTTCTCTGCAAAAATGATTGAAATTGTTATTAAAAAACTCAGTAGGAATTGAATTTAATAGCAATGGTGCCATATAGCTAAAACAACCTTCGAATTTTTTAGTTTTGTGCTGCGGTGTAGTATATGAATCTACTCTTAAGTTTAGGTTATGAATAGCAGATCTTCTAATCAAGAGGTTACATAAATACTGTGGTATACTAAATTGTAGCAACTTATATAAAAATATAATATACATATACTTAATACGACAGCTGATTTTAAATTCGTGATGTTTTATTAATGCAGGGGTAACATGTTCTCTATAAGGAATATTACAAATATATCTGATACACGAGTTCTGAATCTTTTGTAGTTTTATTTGATTACCTTTAGTTAGGAAAAAATAGTACGCCATGCAACAGTAATCAATATTAGGGTAAATCAACGATTTAATAAGCTTGAGCTTGGTAGTTTCGTTCAATACAAACTTTAAATGATAAATAGACTTAAGCTTTAAGTACGATCTTCTCACTATGTTATTTACATGCTCATTGAAACTTAAACTACTGTCGAAAATAAGACCTAAATTTTTAACTGGCCTGGACCAAGATATGATGTCATCCGTCAGAGATAATTGGAAACTGGACACAACATGGGATTTGGTTTCTGGACCAATGCAAACCGCTGTAGAAAACATTTTTTTCTGATAGATCTTATATTCACATGCCCAACTTTTAATTGGGTTTTTTGAAACAGCTATAGTTGTGTTCCATTGATGTATTTGATATATAAATTGTGCTCCCCTTTCTGTCTTCTTTGGCCAAGTTCTGCTCGCACCTTTTTGAAAAATTCCTGTGAACCTTTGTATTATCAGTACTAATTACAATATCTATTTTCATAGATTTTAAGTTTCTCTTGCCCTTTAATACTGCAAAAACATCCTCTTTGCTGCGTTAAAACAACCTTCACAGGCGCGGGCTTGGTTTGTAGGATTTTCCCAATCGTGTGACGGCAACATTGTCAACACCAAATATTAGGAATTATCGTTTTCATCGTATTTCTTCTAGTTTATAAATAATAATATTATTCTCCCTTCTTTTCCTTTCATTAATTTCACTTACCACATCTTCAATTAAGTAGAGTTTTTCTCCTTGACCTGCTTTTAATTCGCGCACTTCTGCTTGAAGGGTCGAGATTAAAATACGATGTAAAAAACTATACTGTATTGACTAATGAGCTGGCACCGACAAATAAAACTGCTGACAAAATCTGAATTTGATTGATTGAATTTGAATTTCTTAACTTCGAAAAACTAAGTAGTCAAACCCAAATGCAATGTTTTTCAAAATTAAGAAATTCAAATTCAATCAATCAAATTCAGATTTGGCGACTAACTTTGGTTACAAGGGTCCTGAATTCGAATCCCAGATAAGGCATGGCTGTTCGTGATTGTATAGTGGGTTGAGTGGGAAGAGTAGCTATTAGCTTCACCCACTATAAAATAAAGGCGATAAAATTAACAAAAAAATAAAAATAAAATTAGTATCCCCACATGGACGTGTCTTATTGTTATGATTATTGTTATTATTCCCAGTTCAAATATTCTCTTTTTCGCAGAAAAACATTTAATTGTAATTAGCAAGATTCACACATGATTAATGTAGCCCCACATATTCTTAATTAGCCGTAGCTTTGGAGTGAAATTGATAAACGGCGCAGCTGAATGCAAATTTTAATATTCACGCCCTGCGGAAAATCAACTTGCCGTGAAAGTTACGAAGATGTATTGATTTTTCTACTTTAGAGACGCACCATTTGTTGACTGCAAGCACATTACTTTGATTACTATTTGACTTCGTTGCCTCACATTAAATCAGGCGATAGTAAATGACGACGTTACTTTATCCGTAGTGACAATGATTACCCGTGTATTTCGCCGCCTTTCAAGTGGAAACGCGAAAGATATCCATTTTCATATTTGCTCACGCTTCCTTATTCCTTAATTTCTAAAATGTATGCTTCCTGACTCCGGTTTAAGTTTGAAGCAATCTACTTTAATAACATATTGAAGATGTCAGTGGCCCAATTTTGCATAACCAGATTTTAACTCAATTTTCATTTTAATCATCCAGCTTGAGAAAAAAGTGGAAAAGGTATAATTAGTAACGCCCATTAAAAGCACATTTTGCATTTATTAGCAATTGAGATTAGTAAAAAGATAGCGTTTTACTCATAATTATTATTTCTGCTAATGTTTTAAGAAAGTAACAAAAACATCTCTACGTAATAAAAACATTATACGGTACAACCCACCTGTAAAGCTCAACTGCTTTTCATAAAATGTAGAAAGCTCTTATTATTATTGCATGGGCTCTAAACCTTCCCTTAATTAGGTATTATTTGACTCCCTTTTCTCCACTCTACAAATTTATATTTAACAGTCACCGTATGCGACTGCTGTTATAACTGAATTCGCCTTATTTTGTTGATGAATTGTTTTCATTTAGTTTATCTAAATTTTCGTGTTTTTTCTGACTAGGATCAAGTATGCCATAATTATGGTGTTAACGGACGTGTCTCGACGTTAATTCATTATATCAAATTATACTTGTAAACGCGACTTTTCACGTGCTACCAAACACTTTCGCAAAAGAGGAATCGAAATGAGCTATTTAAAGCAACTTACAAAGATTGATGGGAATGGAAGGTTAGAAAGTAGGCTTGCGTGACTCGATATTCTGTACCCAAGAATCAGATACCAGTACGTCAGAATGTATTTGTTAAAATTGCAGTTTGCTGGAAAAATTAAGGGGATAGAGGATATTGCTTAGACTATGAAAGAAAGGGGACTGATATCCTTTCAAGAGCAATGCTGAGCGTTGAAGCCTGGGGCGGCCATATTTTCGGAGCCAAAGTTTGTTTAATTTTTCATTTTCGTGTTTATGCGATCCTTAAATCTCGAAGTGTGCGATTAAAAACATTATTGGACAATGGTACATTGTAGTGCACGGAAGTGATAGCCAAAAAACACACGAAAGTATATCGTTTCACAGGTATAATATGTAGGTTAGGTTTCGGTGAAATAACAAACAAATGTGGGCTTCACTTTACGATCATTATCACTCCTCACTCTTTCCTTCTGCTGACTATAATTTGAGAACGAGCCGTCCCGTTCATATACGGTACTTCCGGAATATTGAATGAAGGGCTTGCCCACATCGAAATGTAAAGGCCGCTTTACATACTGCAATTCTTTGTGCAATACAGTTGCAGCAAGTTTAATTGCAAAAATACTGTACATGCAATAATTATTGCACTTTGGTTTTACACGCGGCAATTTTCTTTTTGCAATAGTTTGTTACCAACATTCGCATTTAAAATTGAACTAAAAGCTTTATTCTATTCAAAATTCATCAGGTGTTGTTATAATTCTGAATGCGTTTTGAGAAAAAATGAATAGACACTTTAATCGAAAAAAGGCAGTCGCAGCTTCAATTTGTGTAGTAATAGTAAACAAAGTCTAGTTTCAACGTTTGGGAATTCTAGAACCTGGCGTTGTCAACACTTTCCCCCAAAATATCACGTGCAAGTGCAATAAAAATCGCGCGCGACCGCTAACCTGCAATTGCAAGTGAATTGCCAAAATGAATCAGCTGTTTCTCAAACGCGCATGCTTCTGGGCAAGTTTTATTGCGTATTGCATGGTCTTGCATGAAGAATTGCAGTATGTAAAGCGGCCTTAACGTTTTTTTTTTGAGAAGCGCAGCGTATAGTTCACAGTCGTAGACAAAGGCAACTGACTTAATTTGTTCCAATACACGAAAAACTTAGGCTACAATTTGTTCAATATAAATTCCGTTGCACTTTATGCACAAAATAAGATGCTAGGTATACCAATTTAAAGTCCGTTTTTGGTTTTTTTTTCTAACTTCCTTAGTTTATACTTTATATTATTTTGGTTTCGGCACCTTCAATAAGGTTGAGCCTCCCTTTATGTAAAACATTTCAATGTTTAAAGTAAATTTAGTAGGTTTTTTACTAATAAACACAAACTGTGATCGTTTTGTTTGAATTTTTATTTCAGTATCTGTTTTCCCTTTTAGAAATTTGTGTCGATACGTAATTTTATAGTTTTAGTTGTACGGCTTTTGCAAGTTGTCCAGTTTACATGAGGTGCTAAGAGTAGGACACATTTTGTCGAATTTATGAAATGTTTTATCTGGTTTTTTGCGATAAGAAGTTTTATGGTTAAGCGAAATTTAACCAATGCGCATGTGGTTCTGATAAGGAATTGTAGGTGTTTTACGTGCACGTTTCTCGGCGTAAGTGGGGACACGGAACACGTTTACTTAAAGAATAACTTCTCCGTTATGCGTTTCATTAACAAAGTAAAGAGAGTCGTCCCTTTGGTCGACAAATTCCTTAGTCCCGCAAATCCCGCTCCATTTATGTGCGGGATTAATCCCGCAAAAATGCTGCGGGATTCCGGTATTTCGGGATCCCGCGATCCCGGTATTGCATTCCCTAGCGCCCACAAAGTAGGGCGCACAAATGGTACATTTTTTAAATAGAACCACCTGTATTTGAATGCATTTTTGAATTCTACGTGTAATTGTACGTCTTTTTTATTATATGGTTAATATCCGAAAAGCTAGTAGTAGTAGAAAAATTGGGCATTTGCAAGCGTCAGTATATATTGTCAAAATTATTACTTAAATTTTGATTCCAGGTTTTATATCTTACGCTGGGTTAAGTAAAAGTCAAAATATAAATACATCTAATATGAAACATTAAAAATATAGCTTATATGGTGTTTTTTTATGGTAGGTCCAAAGTTGCAAAACTTCATATTAAAAAATTTCCCTTTTTTAAATGGAACACCCTTTATATTTTTCTGTCATCATTTAGCTCCTCCAAAAACCTTCAACTTTTGATAATAATGTCCTATACCTATCTCTGATAGTTTTCGAAATATCTTGGTTTTCCTGGGTTTTATATTCTACTTTTTATAGACTGAAATGAATGATTAGAAAAATGAATTAATATGGTATATTAAGTATGGAGAACGGTAAGGGATTTTTACCGTTCGAAGACAATTGTTTGGAGGAGGAGCGAAGCGACGACTCCAATTATTGTCTGAGAACGGTAACCATTAACGTTCGACGTATGCTTATAACATTTTTTGCGCGATCGAAATTAAAATTATGCAACCAATATAAATATGCACTAAGAAATTAACGAGCAGAATAAATCGAAATGATCGAAGTGGTATGGTGTACATCACTAGGCAACCAGTTTAAATGTCAAAATTGAAATTAATAATTCCATAAAAATGTGCATGTGTCTGATGTAGTTTACTAGCTTTGCACATCCTTTATAACTTTATGAGCGTCTTGCTATAGGAAACAACAGCACAAATTGTACGATTAATGTACCTAACAATAATTAAAGATTAAATGTAATGTAAGACTGTTGATTTTTAAAAAGGCGTCGGTAAGTATTTTTGCTGTTCTGTTTTTAGATCGGTAAGTAATTTTGGCGTCGTCGTAATCATAGCAACTGGTAAATTCTACGTACTGTCATGGAAACACCCATGGTAAATAGTCAGAAATGACCGATCGCGCAAAAAAATATGATTTCAGCTTCGAACAAGGCAGATAAAAATTGCCTTTTTTTTGCATGGCCACCTCACTATTCTGTAAATTACATATAACTTATTTAAGATTAGAGTATAAAAATCAGGAAAACCAAGATGTTTCGAAAACTATCAGAGATAGGTATAGGACATTATTATCAAAAGTTGAAGGTTTTTGGAGTAGCTAAAAGATGACAGAAAAATATACAGGTTGTTCCATTTAAAAAAAGTGAGATTTTTTAATATGAAGTTATGTAACTTTAGATCTAGAAAAAACACCATGTAAGCTATTTTTTAAATGTTTTATAGTAGCACTCTATCGAAAAATCTTATCTTCAAGGCATTAAGTTACTCCGCGCAATCGTTCACTCACCCTGTACAGTAAATAAATATTTTCGATTCTAAAATTTAGTTTCCCACTCAAAAATAACCTCATCGCAAAATCGTTTTTTTTTCCTTTAAACGCACCTATATTATTTTTAACATTGCACCATTCAGTTTATACAGCTTTTAGTTTTAATTGTTTTCGTTATCAAAATAAAATCTCAACTTCTTGCTTTCACATGGATAAAGAGAGTGAAACAGTAAACAATTAATTCTGGAGCTTAAACTGTTATTTTAGCAAAGGTATAATGTCTAAATATTTACCAAAGGTTGTTTTTCAATTTATCCGCACGGCTCGCGTTCGCAACAACGAAGTTTGCCGTTTCGTTAGATGCGAAAACTAGAAAATGTAATTTCATTCGCGGAACTGAAAACAATGCTCAACTTTTAAGTAACGAAATCACCATTGTACTTTCAAAGATAATATTGTCAAAGCTTGA
>NW_022172102.1:0-562 GCF_008802855.1 Photinus pyralis
TCTTACGTTTAAAGGGCAACGCATAGGCAAGCCATACGCATTTGTAACATCTACCACATCTGTCTCATACTGTGGCATAATTGGTGCCGACCCGACAGTCTGCAATCGATATCTGCAATTAATGTTACTTCATTATACCATCCTGAAGTTAGCCTTCCTTCACGATACTTTATTGCAGCAAAGTTTTCACGTTGCATTAGCGTTCAAAATTTACTTTTACTGCATTTAAAGCGAAATAGCCCTAATAAAATATGCTGCTTCTGAATAGGTACATTAACTCGCACTCTTTTGTTACAGATCATTTCTACATGACCACTAATTGATGTTGGCTCCAACCGAATCGATTTCCAACGCTAGTAAGGATGCAGCATACACATATTTGGTTTGTACAATTTTATTTAGTACAGGTTAGTAGAACCGCGTCACTTGTCGGCCATCTTGGATTTTATTCGCGGGGTCAATCAAGGTCAATTAAATTGATTCGCGGGGGTTGCCCACGTGGGCGGGGGTGTTTTCGGGGAAATTTGATTAATTTCTTGGAATTAATTAAAATTTTGTGCGA
>NW_022172103.1:0-25414 GCF_008802855.1 Photinus pyralis
AATGACGTTAGAAGAAAGTTAAGTAGTAATTGTGTGTACGCGCGAAAAAAGGAAAACATGACGTACACAAATGATGAAAAAGTTTGGTGGGTAATGAAACACGTGTCGGCCGATGCTGCGTCGAAACCTGCATTACTATATAAATGTACGCCGTATTGTAATTCATATTTGCACGCAGCTAACGGCATTTCCGTATGCTGCGGCGAATGTCGGGTAACCCTGGATAGCCACTTGTATACTTTTAAGGCGAATTTCAATTTTAGAGAGTGCGGGGTAGGGTAAGCACTGTTGACTGTTTAAGCCACAGGTCGCAGTACCCGCACAGTTATTTTTCATTTAAATTAGAGTTAGTGTTAATTTGTGTTTTCATCGCCTTCGTTGTACCTTTAATATAATTAATAATTATATTTAATAAAATGGATCACGAATCTAGAGTAAAAGCATTTGCTTCCAGAATGCCCTTCTGCCGCGATTTCCAGCGCGCAGCTTGCACCCGAGGCCGTGCAGCTTGTAAATATGTCCACGTATCCAACACGGAGGAGAGCTTAGTGCAAACAACGGGGGTACCAAGCTCATCTTTTGTACGAGAGGTGCGGAGGATTATACAATTACCAAAGCCATGTCCCCTTTTTATACAAGGACGTTGCACTCTTGGCGACACATGTACAATCCGGAAGAGTCGTCGGATGCAAATCGCCTAAAATGTCCGGTTTGTCTCGTACACATAATGAGCGGCCATCTCGAGATATTTATGGCATGCGGGCATGCAATTTGCAAACATTGTGAGAGTTTTTTGGAAAGCAGATGTCCGGTTTGTAGAAAATTGTCTTGGGATGGTGTCAAGCCAGTGTACCAAAACAACTGGGGAGTCAACGGATAAATAACGATAACGCGGCCCTCCTTAATAGTTTTGCGGAGATAGTAAATTCAAATATCATTACAGCAAATGGTAATCAGACAGCAATAAAAAGAAATAAGAAATTGAATGCTCCTTCGGAGAAATCGATAAGGTAACGGATTCTGAAGAAGAATGAGCAGTTTTCTGATCACTAGAAGAACCAACAGAAGACGAAACACTAGAAGAATCGGCAGAAGAAGAATCAATAACTAAAGGTAAAAAGATCCTATGTATGTCAACTAACGAGACTGAAAATGTAACTACTAATGTTATGGAATCTGCAGCAGGACCATCCGGATTATGCCCAAAAGCGTCCTCTACAAAGTTCTTGATGCCCAACTCTGAGAATTTAGCAAAAAATTCCTACATAGTGATTGAGCTTCTACAATGAAGGCACCAAAAAAGCGACAAATAAGCAATTCGTCGCGCAAATTATTAGTTGTGATAAAGTGACCAAGACGTATGAGGTAAAATGCTTACGTCCGTATAAAGAAAAACTTGATACATTTATTTATCCCGCGTTGGATGACCTTTGCGAAGTGAGAATAGGAGAAATTAAATGGAACCTGCCAGATTCAGTCGTCTACAGAGGAATTCACCGCTTCCAAAGAAATATTATTTAACATGTGTTTTCTAAAACTTACAGAATTTTACTTTTGTTATTTAATATGTATTTTGTTTGTTTTTGTTTAATTAAAATGTTTTTTAAGTTTATATTACGTTCTTTGTTTGAACACTTAAGACTTTCTTAATTTTACCCCATCCCCTTTGAAAATATGCTTCAAAATATTTTTTAAGTTTTTTCGTGTCCTATATTATCCCAGGTAAGTGTAATATAGGACAAAAACATTACAACAATGCATTTTCTTTAGAAATTTTATTTTGTCCCATATAACCCCAAATGGCGGGTAATATGGGACCGCCATATTAAAAAAAAAAAAAAAATACTACGTTGACCTTTTTGAAAAATTTGAAGCGGTAACACAAGAGGGTTACTAACTCACATCAAGTTTAGGCGTTGTATTTCTGTTACAAAATATGGAGACGTGACGAAAAGAAAACTAAAAAAAATGTCCCATACTCCCCCGTTTGACGATAAGTGTATTTATTTTATTGTGTTAACCCCTCTTTCCTCAATTGTTGCAAACGAGTTGATAGCCTGGAAAGTGATTTACCTACCCATAAAGACAAAAATTCTTACTTTATAGTCTCGCTTTGAGCGTCCAAATTGTACTTTATATTTGTCAGTTCCAGGGGTGCATCGTTCTGTTCAGTTCTATCAATTTCGGTAGTAAAGAAGTATTCGCCACAAGTTGTTGGGATCCGTTTGACAACAGAATAAGATGTAAGTATAGACTTTGGTGTTACAGGTATCTTAAGTTAAGTAGCGTATGTTCACTTTTAATTTGAAAATATTTTATCTCAAAATCAATTAAGAAGTACCATATTCTTACAATGTACCTAATTATCCATCCTTATCTTCAGTTTAAAAAAATGCATGCAACTTTTCTATCTACGTTTTAAGAAACAATCTTCGAGATTCGTTTATAATTTTGTATTGCTGTCTGTCGGCCTGTCCGTCCATGTGTACAATAACTTTGTTTAGGAACGCCCGATCACTTTGAAAATGGTTTTTCAGTTACGTAGGGCCAAAAATGGGACTGCACAATAATGACCATCCAAAATGTATCAAGAATTTCTTATACCTTTTTTCCAAAACATCACGGGGTACACACCTAAGCTTCACTGTTAGTGCAACTTCCTCACTTTGTAATGATTAATGAATGAAGAGCTCTCATTGTACCCACAGAAATATATATAGAAACATTATTGTATTGCGGAATTTTGGGTGCACCTATTATTATTGCTTGTTTTTATTTTTTAAATGTCTATGTGCAGAGGTTTTTTGTTTGGTCATTGCCGGAACTCCCATTGTCGGTTTCGACACAATCTAATTACCTGCAATAGGAAGGTATGCTATGATAATAAATGCAAGATGTTGCATTTAACCGAATCACAATTAAACGAAGTGGTGGCAAACTGCAGGCCCTTTACAAAGTAGGTCCACCAGGAACTTGGGCGATTAGTGTTCGCATATTTCCACATTTTATCTGTGGAAGAGAGAGAGAGATGTACTATGTACTGCCAAACTGGTGGGAGGGTATTGCTTTCGTCCGACATGCCAGAGATGTAAAACTAACGATGGTGGTGAGTTCTTTTACCATTTTTTTCACTTCTTTCTTGTACAACTAATTTTTGACCTACCACTACCGCCGTAAGAATTATCATTGGGCTAGGGTATAGTGATGATTGTAAGGCGTCTTTTGTTGAATTCTAACGTTACCTTCTGTATTAATTTTGGAAAGCATCTTGTATGCAAAGGACAACTTACATCTATTTAACTTGCAAAGTGATATACACGAACATTTTACAAGGTCGCGAAGTAATATTAGAATTAATTACTATAGGTTGTCTAAAACTCAAAACGGTCCTGTGTACACTGCTCAGAGTTTATTCAATTGTCTTCCGCCTGAAATGAAATCGTTACCTACATTAAAATTAAAAAATAAATTAAAAGAATTTTTAGTTAGTAAAGCTTACTACTCCATTAAAGAGTTTTTTTGTGATAAATATCTATCTAGTCTAAAGTAAATACTTGCCTTATCTTGTTTTTATATTTATACCTGTACCTTTTATGTAGTATTTTATCTATATTTTATTTGTAATATTTGTTTATAATTCTTGTTGTGTTAGTATGTAGTGAATGTTTTAATTTATATATCGTATTATGTATTCCATCTGCCCTTAGACAAATGTAAGTGCCTTGCCAAAATAACATGCTAATAAATTATTATTATTATTATTATTATTATTATTATTATATATGTGGCAATTGCTTGCCCAACTTACAAATTTTTTTTGCATTATGCTTATTTTTGCTTCCCTCACACTCTCTTTACAGCGCCTGTTTCGTGTCCACGCTGCAATGTTGAGTTAGAAACAAGGCAATGCTATTTTTTTCACAACTGTCAACCTGTCCTTTGTGTGTTCCATCCAGACGGATCCATTCATTCATGATCAATGCCATGTGTTCGCAGTATGGCGTCGTCCAAAAATATATTAAGTAAGTTAAGACTCAACATTTTGCATACTTATTCCTACTATTGCTGTGATACTGAAGTTAAGACTCCTGGGTAATCGGCACTGATTAAGAAAATAATTCTTCTTAGAAGAATTATTTTCTTAAACGGTGCCAATACCCAGTAGTCTAACTTCAGCATAGTCCTAACGGCAAATACTCCTTGTATTATCAATTGCTCTGACAGCTACTTTGCTCCCCCAGCTTAATCTTGACCTCAACCAAAGGGAAATTACATAAAATTCTGTTCCACTCGATGAAATCATGTTTTGTCGATTAATTAACCTGGCAAGATGAGACGCTATTTTAAATCATAGTTAATCATGTTACCTACACTTAGACAAGCGAAACCCGGTACTATTACCCACTTTTTCTTTCTTCGTACTAAAATTTATAGTTCAGAATTATGAGTATGTAAGTATAGTAAGTCTTGTGTTTTTTTTCTATATGGATTGAGGAAAGCAGCTCTCCAAACGAAACATGTTTGAACTTTCATTTTGATGATCCCAACTACCATTTAGTTTTTAGCGCATTTTTGCAAAAATTTTTTTTTGTAAAAAGTAGCTTTTAATCTCACTTTTTGGCTGGCTGGCTGGCTGGTCGGCTGGCTGGCTGGCTGGCTGGCTGGTAAATGCGCGCCCGTAGAAAAACGCTTGTAAAAAGACAAGGAGTGTACATGTAACTATCGGGGCCGTGTAATTAAGAACGTTAGGGATGGGGCTACAAGATTTGGAGTCGACGACATCTGGACGCCATCCCCGAGCGTATTATACTAACCTGGAGATTTTTCAGTTTTTATCTATCTTCTTCTACAGTTTTTCTCCGATTGTTTTCAAATTGGTGTCGTCGGGAAGATCTTGTCAACGCGCACAACTCCTGCGTGGCGGAATTTTGTTTTTTTTCCTAGGGGCGAAATAAACCACCTTTTGCGCGGCGCGCTTCGAGGGGTAGTCGACTTTGGGCGCCCAAAAGTTTCTTACAGCGCGAATCGCGGTCTCTCTTTCTCGTGTCACTAATAGAAGGTCGAGCTATGTGAAGTACCCAAAAGTTGAATACGATTTTATGCCGGGATTTTAGCGAAATCTACCAAAATGTGAATTACGAATGAACGGGACGTCGGAACTGTGTATCGACAAAGGGAATGTGGTAACCCCCGACGAGATCTTACTGATGGTGGAGTCGAAACTTCAAATCCGAATTGTTGCGGGTGATCAGAAGTGGGTGTCGACAAAGGGAATATGGTAACCCCCAAAGGATTTTACTGATGGTGGAGTCAAAACTTCAAACGCGAATTGCGAGTGCACGGTAAGTGAGAAAATGGTACCGACAAAGTGAACGTGGTAGCTTTCGGCAAGATCTTATTGATGGTGGAGTCAATATTGGCTAATAAAACACTGATCTGCCACACAAAAATGCGCTGAAGTCCCTTCGATCTCACACGAGGACTTTGATCATTTTTTATATCATACTTTGAAATTTGACTGATTTGATATCTATTTATATGGACTTACATTGATGATGATTTAATTTTTGTCAGTCAGTCACTGTTTGGATACCATGAGAAAATAATATGGGATGACAAAATGTTCTTACAAATTTCACATAACGTTTAAGGTTGTCAGTTTTCATTCCTTGCTTGTTTGAATAAAGAGTAGTGCAATTTTCATTGCGTTTCTGCCATTGATCTCAGTGAAAGAATACCATTTTCAGGTAACATTGCATTGGTGTAAACACTAAGAACTCAGTCTGATATTGAGATTTGCTCCAGATCTCTGTTTAAACTTTAAACAAGGATCAGTATATGGAGCATGCGGAGTAGAAATCATTGGCACGATCAATATATTAAATGTAGGTTTGGCAACTTTCAACACTTCTATCAACAATGAGATTTATTTCGTACCCTCCTTAATGCTGCAGAGCATATATTTATTATGTAACGGGCGATCAAAAATGAGTGGCGGTCTAGTCGCCTTTGGAAGTTCAAGTTAAGTACGATTGTAAATAAAAATTCCAAAGGTGACTCGACAGCAACTCATTTTTAGTATTAGTATATTAATTGATAGGAATTTAGTTAACTACGCAATAAGTAAAAATCAATTTTGTTTTAGGCACCCTTGCAGCCTTCGTTGTTTCCACATCACATGCCTTGATGTCCATCCATATTTCGTGTTTGCTCTTGTATATATAATAATAAGTCATTTATTGGACATATTTCTTGTATTTTGTAACTTTTTGGGGCTTCCCATACTTAAATATTATTATTAAAATATTATATGTAAAGAAAGTACTGTGTTTGCGTTCAGAATAAAAAATCAAGTTGCCTGTTTTTTTTTAAATTTATTTTTAATAATTGTGGAAATTGTCCAATCATGTAATTAACCCTTAAACGGAGAAATTATTTTTCTTTAAAAAAAAGTTGTTATATAATAAAAACAATAGAATATAGCTTTATTAGTCATATATTGAGTCATTAAACGAGAAATGTTTTCCACATTTCGAAAAAAACGGTGCCTATTTGGAGGTACAAAATTTACAAAAACAGTAAATTAAGAGATAAAAAAAATTGAAAAAAAGCAGAATTCACTTTTTATGAAAGATAAAGTGGCACTCCAAGCATAATCCAACTTCGCATTTAAAGTACATTGTGCGTACACTTGAGGAACATCCTTCTCCAGTACATCTCCTTCGCTTCTTGTTTTGTGTAGGCACTAGCAAGTGGTCACGTCTATTGTTACGTCCCTGGAAAAATCCTTAATTTTCCTTAATACCGACCTGTAATGCTTTACTTTCCTATATTAAACCGCGCTTCGCGCAAACGCAATCGTAAGAATTTTGGGGACTTCAAGTTACCTTGAAAAACCAGAAAAATTGAGCTGTTGTTGCTGTCTTGTTCTTCCCGCTGTGACACCGCAAAAGAAACGCCTTCGAACTTCACCGCCTGGCCGGCCAGAGAACCTTTATCATCGTCTGTCGTCATCGCCAAACGGAAGCTGTCTTGTTGCGAGGGTGGCAAGATTATCCCCGCAACTTTATCCAGATAAGAAGGAAGGAGAAGAAAATTACCCTATGGCACAAGATTGTTTCCCGCACACTGAACCGTAAGTCCTTCCACTTTTCACATACCCCTTTAGTTATTTCATTTATTTCATTAGCTAACCGACCGGCTGCCAACAACGTTAATATTGATTTGTATATTTACAATTATTGATTTATTTAATTTTGTATTGCGATAGGGAGTAAAGCTTATACATATACTTCTCTGTTTATTTACCCCAAAAGACCAACCCTTTGTACGCTACATCTATCATAGCGTAAATTGTCAGACACAAGATTCAAGGTAACACTGGATTTGGAGAATAAAAATTTCAACGCAGGACAATTGTTCATATTTGGAATAATCTGGTTTAGGAAATTGTTTTGCAGCAGGAATTATATAAGAACGTGACATGTTTTATGAGCATCTCGTGGCAGGCAACAGTCCTCCAAAGAAATTATGGAAATACAGGGAAACCCAAGGAAGGGTTTTGAGACTTGCAAGGTATTACCAAAATCGAGACCTTATTGAATTTTTACGTGACATAGCTCACAACTATCAAATGCAACAGTGAGTAACTAATGTATGACTTAATTGATAATTTGACCCTTTTTTGTAGTTTACTTTATTTTATGAAAAATGTAGTGGCATTAGATGTTTCTGTTGGGTACAAAGATGCAGCACTGCGCTATTTGTTTTACTACGTCTAACTTTAATGACATCTCTTCTGCCAACATAATCTGGTTATTTTTAAATTGGTAGGTACACAGTTTTTGGCGCATTATTTCATAGTTTGGTGTGTTTTAGTCGTTCGTGTGTTGTTCTTTGATTATATCCAACACGACACGGAAAACATAGACGTCGAATTACTAATTAGTTTGGTGCTATTAAAACCCTATTTGTTTAATAAAGGAGACAAAAGATATAGGGTAATAAACCTCTTGCCAGGAAAGATTGTCGGTCACAGAACACTTGATCCCGGTCTACAATCTATGTTTTTCTCAAGATGTGAGCGACTTCCGGGATAGTATCCTGTCAATGTTCAACATTGGCACGATCCTATTCCGGAAGTCGCTCGCATTTTAAGAAAATCATAGATTGTAAATCGATACAAGGTGTGCTGTGACCGGCAATCTTTCCTGGCGAGAGTTATAGGTGATCGAATAATGCTGGTCATCCTGGTGTATGAAAAAAACCATTCTTCATCATGCAGCTTCATTTCTAGACACAATCGCTTAAATTTTCCCCTTTTCTCTCGGTCCCGATTTATAGGTTTGACCCACCAACGCCGTTTTTGTTTTGTAACAACTTTGTCTCTGTAAAACCGATGAAATGTCCATCTCAGTGACACACACATACACTACAAATAATATTGCTATGTTCGTGACGTTTTGCCGGGTTTAAATTTCGGATCTGCGCCTACGCAGATAATTTAATTATAATCTTACGCTCACTGTGAACACTTTCTCCACGTGCGTAAAATTATATCTTATGTCAATATTATGTTTTATGTTATCTGTTATGTTTTTGTTACGCTTATGTCCATTGTGAACAAGCACTTACCTTTTAAGGGTCTCATTCACATGGCGGATATGTACGGCGGACAGATTCGCGTTGAGCTACACGCAGGCGGATATGGCTGTCCACAGATCACGGACAAATCTCAATAGATGAGCAGCGGCGTTCTGTCACTATTTCAGTTTTGTAGTACTAGACCTGGGCAGTGTTTCCAGGTCATAATATTTTTGATCAGTATATTGCCAGTCTAAATATCAGTAGAAATAAGTAGACAGATGAGTTGCCTAATTTCAGGGGTAAAGTTTATCTTTGCGGCTATTTCTCTTTCGGTTATCACACATATTTTACAGTTCTTTATCATTAAATTAAAAATTTGCTATTTAGGAACCAACGCTCAATAGAAAATAATAAAACACCTATACTATTCAATTCAAAGTAGTTTATTAAAAGACAACATTAAAAAATAAAATACATTAGGAAAAAAACTAAGGTACTAAATAGTTATTTGTTTCATTAGTACAAAAAATGTCAGTTTTCGGGACGAGGAAGATAGTTGCTGGACGACGCGTTAGCGGAGTCCAGCAACCTTCCGAGTCCCGAAAACGCATTTTTTGTACGAATAAAACATAAAATTTTTTCTCCAACCCCCTTTACTTCAAATTATATTCGAATTTAGATTCAGTCACAGTTTCACTACTAGTATAAGAACTTCTGCTTTCTTGTCCTCACGTGTCATGCCACTCTAGTTTTTAGGTTAACTTATAACCTAGTCGTTCTTACTTCTTACTTCTCACCTCTCGCGACTTTGTAGGGAGCAAATCTTGAGGTAGCATGTTCTGCCGTTTCTATAATCTCTGGCGGAGTGCAATCCTTGTCGCTATCAGTTTGAGTCATTTTATTGTATACACAATAAATATTGTTATATTTTGCATTGAAATAAAAAACTTACCATACAGTTTTTTAATTAAAATTAATTGCAATTAACTTTTTCAATTTTGAATTCAAAATGACAGATAATAGTGCAATGGATCTGAAGTAGATGGCGTTACACGCGACGGCGGGTTGTATACGTATTAAAATTACGTTCACGGAATATGTAAATTACGTTACACATGGTTTAAATAAAAATAGCGAGCGTAAATCATTTTCAATACATGTACATACGTATAGGTAACATCATTATTTGCATTGAATACGCAAAAATATTTGATTTGTATGTATAGAAATATCTTACAATCTGCAACGTAAAACGATGTCAATGTGACATATCTCCGTGATTGTAATTTTTTAATTGGCCAACTTTCAAGGTCAATTTCTTTTTGGTACTAGGACCAAAAGTATCCACTTTTTGTACAGTTGCCATGGTGAAAGCGATTAATCCGCAAAACGTCAATTTTAGGTACCGAACACTGTCACAAAATAGCGTCTTATTCAGGTGGTTGGAGAAAAAATATATTTCTTATATTTTAAAACAATATACGTATTCTAATGCTAATCTGAGGCAGAATCAGTTAAATCAGTGTCATTTTTTTTGTACATGCTCTTGTTATTTAGTGCTAGAAGATGCTGTGAGAATGTTACAGAATTGCAAGTTGCATTTCTCCTCCTTAGGTATGTTTTTGCATGTAAATTGCCAACTATACTAGACGTAGAAAGCTTATTTCTTCGATTAGTTTTTAGTAGATTTACATCGGAGAATGTTCGCTCTACGTTGGCAGACGAATGAGGAAAAATAAGTATATCAAAAACAAATTTTGTAAGCACAGGGAACATAGGACTATCATCGCCGTAACGCATGTTTTCAACGGTATTCCAAAACTCCTCTATGGAAACATCCGGATCAACATTTAACTTAGTGTTACCAAGTAGTCGCCATTCATTATCTAATTTTTGTAAATCATTTTCGCTTATAAGATTTGGAAAATGAGCTGCTAGAGGAGCTATACTGGAGTTTTTTTTACTAAGAACATTTTTAGGACTTAAGATACTTAACTGACTTAAAACTCTATCATTAAAATCAAATCGCTGTTATTTGACTTGCTGCTTCGATGAAAAACTGCAAACATCGCTTTCTAAAAGTATTTTTCATATCATCAGTTAAAGAACTCGTCGATGTTAAAACTTTGGCTCCTAAATAGATTTCCTCTAATGGGAGAAAGTTTGAAGGATCTTTGTAATTTATTTGCTTAAGTGGGACATTTAAAATTACGTCCCTTTTGATAAAACATTCTAAAAAGGTTTTGTAAATAGCGCTAACCGAGTCATACAAATCGTGTATTTTTGGTTTCTCAGATTGCATTTGTCTGTTTAAGTCATTAAAAAATGATAGAGAATTCCAAAAATTGCAAGTAAGGTTTTGTAAACGGATCACGTAGCTTAATTAAAATATTTTCTGCAACTAGCATGCGATCATTTGCAACAGCGTCAATAAAAAATAAAGTTAAAGCCTCATACTGTTCTAAAAGTCTAGTGACAGCCGCTTCCAACGAGAGCCACCTAGTCTGTGCCGGATGTAACATTTTGTGCACTTTTAAATTGGCAAATTTTTGGAAGTCTTTTAAATGTTCCACTCTTTTAGGGCTATTAGCAAAATAATTATAAATTTCTCGAACTAAATCTTCCATACCTCTTGGCAAACATTGACAAGCATTTGAGGCACATAGATGAAAACTATGGCAAATGCATTTCATAACAAAGATGTGTGGGATATCTAGTTTGATACGACTTATTACAGAATTATGTTTTCCTACCATCACACTTGCTCCATCTGAAGCAAATCCTACCAAATTTTGTTTATATGGAATATTTTTATTTTTAAAAAACCTCGTAACTTCCATATAAAGGCTTTCTGCTTTGGCATCTTTGATGGGAATTAAGGCAAGAAATTGATCGTGAATCCTAGAACAAAAGTATGGAGATAAATATTTAGCAATGTTAATGATGATTTTTAACTAACTTTTTGTTAAAGCCGTACCTCACAACAAGACATAAATGCTTTGTGCAAGTACGGTCCGTTGATTCGTCGATAACTAAAGAAAATTTGACCGATTTTAATATCTCACATATTTCCTCCTCATTTTTCTTTCCCAGAACATTTTTAACAAGGCTTGAACATTTAGTGCGGCTGCACTGAATTTTTTTCGCTATATCGGAGTCTGGGCAAAGTTTTGGCAGAAGTGCTGGAAGATGTTCCATTAAGTTGTATGGTAAGTTATGTTCCGAAATAAATGCAGCAAGGTGCGCGTCAGCATTTTTTAATGCTGTTTTTTGACTTGTCCAGTTTTTTATCAGAGTCATATCTGTTATACTAGGCTGGGCTTTTGTAGATTTGCTTAATTTAATATGTGAATCGCGGTCTTGATGTCTAACTAGTGCTAGCCGGCCAGTTGCTGTTACAGATATTTGTTTATTACAAACTCGACAAAAAGCGTGATGTACATCCTTCCCGGGCTTCATCCATTTCTTAAATTGATCGTCTTCTTGCCAATTTGGTTTAAATTTCTGTGCGTATTTTACCTTTTTTTGGTCTTGAAGGACCCTCATCGCCTGAATTACTATCATTTGATGAACTAAAATAAATTTGTATTACCTTTAACTTATTTAAATTATAATTTTACAATATACGTACCTCATAACTAAATAAGCTTAATAACATGAAATAGTCTATTGAAAACTGTAAACACAGGCTGCGTCGCTGCAATGCGATAATTGCACGTACAACGCTCACTAACCACTATTTAATATTAATCCCGTTATTTTTTATTTATAAAAGTGCACTGCAAGCATGACGCAACTCGCAAGTCGCAACAGAAGCAGAAGTAAGGCAAGTGTATTATCTTAAGTGTAACATGAGCCGCGTTTGCGTTAAATTACTGGCCTACGCATTGTAGCATTTGTAGCAAGTCACATTCACATACACGAAAAAATCACTGATAAAGTTGTAAGACTGATGTATTGCCTAGTTGGAGAATTTATGCATGTCAACTTGCAAATTTGAAAAAAAATCAGTAGAATTTATTTTGATATCAGTATATCAGTAGGCCTGTGGCTAAATCAGTAGAACTACTGATAAATCAGTAGACCTGGCAACACTGGACCTGGGTTGTGTTGTTTTGAGTGCTGTGGTAAGTGGTATGGATCATAAGAAGAAACTGACAATAATTGGAGGATATATAGTTTTATTTGAAGGTAAGAAAAAGAAGAGACTGTGGTCAAAACAGTGGTTCCTGAAAAGAAAAAAGTACTCTCATATGAGTTTACTTAGAGAATTGGAAACGAGAGAGTCTCATGATTTGTACAATTTTTTGCGCATGTACAATGAGACATTTAAAACTTTATTAAAATATGTGCGTCCAGTTATTGAAAGAAATGATACCCACATGAGGCAGTAACCAGTAAAAAGCGATTAATTGCCACGCTACAGTACTTAGCAACTTGAAGGAATTTTGAAAACATAAAATTCAATTGTGCAATCTCTCCATAGCTTCT
Source organism: Photinus pyralis (assembly GCF_008802855.1). Classification (NCBI taxonomy): domain Eukaryota; kingdom Metazoa; phylum Arthropoda; class Insecta; order Coleoptera; family Lampyridae; genus Photinus; species Photinus pyralis. The sequence continues at coordinate 13,078 of NW_022172103.1, forward strand.
CGGGAAAATTATCCCCAAAATTTAAAATAAGCCACCTGCCTTGGTATCCCTAATTAGAGTCAAATTTTTGAATTAATATTCTGTCAGGGAATCTACAAGGTTGCTCCAAAAGTTATTTAAACGTGTTATAAAGTTGCGTGTATATTTAGGGTGTTTCCTTAGGCGGTATCGTCAAACCAAGTTAGCATTACGCGTATTTTAGTTTATTAATTTTAAAGCTTGGTTTGGGGAACCGAGTTGCGAGCGCTCCCGACTCACATCTACGGCCCTTCCGTCGGCACAATTATTGCAGTTTTGTTTGGTTTTATCGCAGGTACTATGATTTAATATAAGTACCCACAGTTATTATAGTTATTTGAGAATTCGTAGATTTTCATTTGCGTCATATTGTTAAATCAAATATTCAACTCAATTCACGTGTACTTATTGTTTTAATTTAATTCTGTATTCGAATCGAATCGACCTTAATTTAATAATGTGTTCTTAGCACCGCGTAATTTATTTATTTATTACTAGAGACTTTAATGGACTTATCCTGGGTCAAGTAAGCAGTACTGAATTGTTGACAGTGATTAAAGACCCTGGCGCCCTTATCCTTATCTCATACTTATCTATGCTACGAACCTACGACCTAGCGACCGTGCATACTGTTCCAATAGAATTTGTTCTCTGGAAATATATTATTTATTTTATATTGCGGTAGCAAGGCATATTTGGTGTATTGTAAAATGAACCTTTTTAATTTGTCGATTTCTACGGTTTTGAAAAACGGAAAATTATAACTAATAGTATGAACAGATGCAGTATTTTTTTCTCTAAAAAAATCGTATTTAAACTTTTGCTCTAAAATAATTAGGGGAGCTAGTAATTGACTATAAAGAAATTACCATTGAAATCCCTATGCTGCGTCGCGCTAGGCACCACCCGGTATAAACATCAAAATTGCAACAGTCTCTGTAGAACGAAAATTTACATAAGATTGCGAGATCTCAACCGCAAAATAAGTTTTGTTAATTGTCAAAGGAAAGTAGGCAAGAAATTGTCTAAATTTCCTAATACCTGCCTACGTTAATGTTTATTTTTCCATTTAAGTTTAAGTTTTGTTAATTCAAGCCGGTTTATTAATAAAAAAAACTATTTATAATAGTTATTTTGCTACTTCCTACCTATTACTGATACTTCAAATAATATAATAAGTAATAATATGTTATTATCTTCCTTATAAAATCACCATTCCTTAAGGTGGCAAGTATCAGGAAAGTAATTTCATTCATGGCAAATTTGCGCGCGTGACGTCACCGACTCATCACATCTAAGAGTAGGATGCGCCGTAGCATACCTGTGTATTTGTATCATGCTTGCACCATAGTCTTCTGACAGAATATTGTATTGTTGGATCCATATTTGGGATATGTTATGATTCAAATTATGGAGTTTGTCTTTTCCAAAAATTTTTATATATATATATATATATATATATATATATATATATATTTATACACCCGTACTTATGGCAATGTAGATTTGGCTACACCGCTTGCGTAAAAAACCCGGGAAACGTGTATTGCAACAAGTACACTTCGTAGTTCCGTTGACATATACGTATAATTATATTGCGGTGAGTACCGATATTTATGTTAGATACAAGCAATATGTGTTGCCTAAAGAACAGATTCGAGAAAGTAACTCATCTTCTGAATTCCAGGTTTTGTGATTATCCGCGAAAACAAAGCGATGCTTTATAGGAGAGTCGATGTTGTCCGTGAACACGATAACTGCCAAACTTGTAGATAGTGAGTTCGTGAATACAAAATAAGCAAGGCCCTTTTGACATCACCGTTAGTTATGAACCGAATTGCATGAAATTTGATACTTAGGCACTGAGAATAAAAGTAAATCTAACGCCAGTATCAAAATTTGGTTTTGCGCAGCGCTAACTTTTTAGCGTAAACCACAACTTCCACAACGAAGTTGTGGTACAGCTGCTTATGTGCTCGTGTTTCCGTCTGTCCGTCCGTCCGTCCGTTCCATCGAGATCTCGGCCCCTGGGCCACCTAGAGACTTCGGGTTTTCGCTAATTGATAGCTGTTATGGTCTATATTAGTACATTTCGATCAGTTTTTTTAACTCCATATTTTGCGCAGACTGCGCAATGCCAACTTTCTTATTTATGGAGATATTTCTTTGAAATTTTAACCACAGATGCTTCTAGTAAAGGCAAACATTTCGCACATAGTAAAAGTTATGTGTGGGCATGCGCAGTGACTGCGCAATGCCAACTTTCTTATTTATGGAGATATTTCTTTGAAATTTTAACCACAGATGCTTCTAGTAAAGGCAAACATTTCGCACATAGTAAAAGTTATGTGTGGGCATGCGCAGTGACTGCGCAGTGCCAACTTTCTTATTTATGGAGATATTTCTTTGAAATTTTAACCACAGATGCTTCTAGTAAAGGCAAACATTTCGCACATAGTAGTTATGTGTAAAATTAGTGTGGGCATGCGCAGTGACTGCGCAATGCCAACTGTCTTATTTATGGAATATTTCTTTGAAATTATGTATGGTAATATTTCTTTGAAACTTTATTTTACTTATTTAACTCCTCTCTTTCTGTGGACGTGCTTCAATAGGCAGATTCGACATTTTGTGTGCTTTCGATGACAATGGTTTCAATACTTTGTGTTACGCAGCAATTTAAATAAAATTTGATACATTAGCACTTGGAATAAAAGCCAGTCTAACGCCAGTATCAAAATTTGGTTTTGAGCGTACGCGGGGCCAACTTTTTTGTTTACGAAAGTATTTAAATGAAATTTAATACTTAAGCGCTAGGAATAAAAGTAAATGTAACGACACTTTCAAAGTTTTAGTTTTGCGCATGCGCAGTGCCAACTTTTTTATTTATAGAAACATTTAAATGAAATTTAAGGGGGACTCTTCTTAAAACAACAATATTTGATGGCTGTCTGGCACACCTTCAAAGTATAGGTTACCTATTGCAAAAAAAATCCAGGACTCTAGAACAATTCCGCTAAAAGTAGTTCAAATCCGCAGAAGTGGGCCCGGATGGACGGACAGACAGACGGATGGACGGGCAAAACGCAAACAATAGTACATTTTTTAATTCATACAAAGTGTTCTAAATGTATATTAAGTATTAAGTCCTATAATGTAGTACCTAAAGTACGCGAATTACTTGTGTTCTGGACCCATTTATTGATCTTGTCTTATACAAAAATCCTTGGATATGATGACAGCTTATTTGCTAACTACTAACTACTACAACTTATTACGTTTGCAGTTAGAAAAATAAATAGGTCAGTGGACTTAATTCAGGATGGTAATCTGAAACAGGATGTGATCTGCATTCCAGCGCTCGTGAACAATATCTGTAAATTATACTACCGTGTTGGTGACGGAGTTAATTTTTATGTTATAATTCATGTTGGAGATTTTATCTATACTAACGTCGAGTAGCGGTAATCAATTCGAAAAAAAGAATCTGTACGTTTTTACCGACTATCCGCGATGCTAATATTGACACGTGCCCGACATTTATAACTCATTAATTAGCTATTTATGCATGAAATTTCGAAATCGGTGCATCAAGCATCCCGATTTGAATGAAATTTGGGGATAATTACCAGAAACGCAGAAATCTACAAAAAGTGTTTTTTGAAAATGGTGGCCTTGGGTATCCCGTTTGTGTAACGTAATGGATGCGACCTTTTTAGCCTAAAATTATTTAATAAGTGTCCCAAACACTTTTGGTAACGTGTGGCCTTAATAAATGTTATACCAGACCTCATTTGTTCTTCTCTGACTACAGGGAAACTATATGTAGGCTCATAAAAAACAATTTTATGGGAGCAGTGCCTTTTATACGTCCACATACGCAATTTAATAGGTTGCACACAATTTTTTAATAAAATTTGCAAAAAAGTGTTTTTTGGAAATTGTGACCTTGGGTAGCCCATTTGTGTAAAGTAATGGATGCGCCCTTTTTTGCCTAAAATTATTTAATAAGTGTCCCAAACACTTTTGGTAACGTGTGGCCTTAATAAATGTTATACCAGACCTCATTTGTTCCTCTCTGAGTGCAGGGAACTATATGTAGGCTCATAAAAAACAATTTTATGGAAGCATTGCCTTTTATACGTCCGCATACGCAATTTAATAGGTTGCACACAATTTTGTAATAAAATTAGCAAAAAAGTGTTTTTTGGAAATTGTGACCTTGGGTAGCCCATTTGTGTAAAGTAATGGATGCGCCCTTTTTTGCCTAAAATTATTTAATAAGTGTCCCAAACACTTTTGGTAACGTGTGGCCTTAATAAATGTTATACCAGACCTCATTTGTTCCTCTCTGAGTGCAGGGAACTATATGTAGGCTCATAAAAACAATTTTATGGAAGCAGTGCCTTTTATACGTCCACATATGCAATTTAATAGGTTGCACACAATTTTGTAATAAAATTAGCAAAAAAGTGTTTTTTGGAAATTGTGACCTTGGATAGCCCATTTGTGTAAAGTAATGGATGCGCCCTTTTTTGCCTAAAATTATTTAATAAGTGTCCCAAACACTTTTGGTAACGTGTGGCCTTAATAAATGTTATACCAGACCTCATTTGTTCCTCTCTGAGTGCAGGGAACTATATGTAGGCTCATAAAAAACAATTTTATGGAAGCAGTGCCTTTTATACGTCCCATACGCAATTTAATAGGTTGCACACAATTTTGTAATAAAATGAGCAAAAAAGTGTTTTTTTGGAAATTGTGACCTTGGGTAGCCCAATTGTGTAAAGTAATGGATGCGCCCTTTTTTGCCTAAAATTATTTAATAAGTGTCCCAAACACTTTTGGTAACGTGTGGCCTTAATAATTGTTATACCAGACCTCATTTGTTCCTCTCTGAGTGCAGGGAACTATATGTAATATGTAGGCTCATAAAAACAATTTTATGGAAGCAGTGCCTTTTATACGTCCACATATGCAATTTAATAGGTTGCACACAATTTTGTAATAAAATTAGCAAAAAAGTGTTTTTTGGAAATTGTGACCTTGGATAGCCCATTTGTGTAAAGTAATGGATGCGCCCTTTTTTGCCTAAAATTATTTAATAAGTGTCCCAAACACTTTTGGTAACGTGTGGCCTTAATAATTGTTATACCAGACCTCATTTGTTCCTCTCTGAGTGCAGGGAACTATATGTAGGCTCATAAAAACAATTTTATGAAAGCAGTGCCTTTTATACGTCCACATATGCAATTTAATAGGTTGCACACAATTTTTTAATAAAATTTGCAAAAAAGTGTTTTTTTGGAATTGGTGGCATTGGGTAGTCCACTTGTGTAAAGTAATGGATGCGACCTTTTTAGCCTAAACTTTCAAATTTACTTTTTCGATTTTCATAGCCCTTATGGACATTTCATGCCAACGAGAATACAAACATGAAAATGAAATAATTTTAAAAATCTGATGGAATGACACCAATACACCAAGTCTGTAAGTGGTGTAGTTCCAGAGCCTTTGACTTTGAGACAGACAGACAAACATCAAGAGAGTAAAAGTGCACTTTTTATTTTTTGTAAGTGAAAGTGCACTAAAATTGGGGCTTATCTCCTTTATTATATTAAGCCATTAAGGCTTGTGCAGCCAAAATCCTTATTAATCTAATAATAAACCTTTAACGTTTTGGGAACTGTACATACGGTTTTGGTGACAAAGGCGATGACCTCTTTTTTTTTAATTGCATAAATAAAATGAAAGGAATACCTATGTATTTTGTTCAGGGATATAGTCGTATAGTGAGTCACCCACATCCTCAACGCTTATGCGTAGGCGGCGGTATCGCATTCGTAGAGAATGTCCTACTCATCAACTTCAAATCTACAGACTTCAATGTTATTTCAATTTCAAGTTCAACAGCTGATTAGGATGCGCTTTTTTACTCACTTAAGGTGGATATACCTAGATATGAATGGAAATGAAAAATGTGATGGGTAGAATTCTTTTCCAAAAATTACACGACACTTTTAATTTCAACATTTTCGGTGTTACATATAAGACCTAAAAATACCTAGCTAGAGTTATAAAAGAGTAGCACTTTAAGATTTTAAACGTGGTACATATTATAAAGGATAATAATAACTAATACAGTGCTCAATTGCAAATAAATGATACCATAATACACTAATGCTCGGTTTCACAAACGATAATTAAGGTTAATCAATGATTAAAAATAGTAGAATGTTAGCCACCTTTGATTGTTTCCCATTCTAATATTTTTAATCAGTGATTAACTTCAATCATCGATTGTGAAACCGGGCATACCAAAATCAAGTAGGGTACCTAACTAATATACAGTGTGTATCAGCGAAGTGGAATAAATTCGGTAATAAAGTAAATTGAGACGTGTCCTTTCACTTAGGTTACGGTATGGCATAGTACTCCGATTGTGCTTATTTGTGGTTTTATGCTCACAGTTTGTGCCTTTTTTAGTTAGGAGATATTTTCAAAAATCAAATGGCCCACCCTAAATTAAGCTTTTTATGGTCACTTTATCTGTCCGCCCGCCCGTCTGTCCGTCCGTCCGAAACCTTAACTACTCATACAGTTTTCAAGATATTTAGTTCGTTCTTTTTGAATTCGGTAGCTAATGGCTCTGACACCTCAATCGAGAAAAATTTTAACGATTAATTTACTCATACGCAGTCTGCGCAATGTGATCTTCCTTATTTATGGAGACATCTCTTTGAAATTTTAACCAAAAGTTCTTCAAGTACAGACAAGCATATCTCATATTGTAAAAATCAGATGTGCACCTGCGCAAACTGCGCTATGTCAACTTTCTTATTTATAGAGATATTTTTTGAAATTCTAACCAAAGATTCTTGTAGTAAAGGCAAACATATCGCATATTTTAGACATTAGGTGTGTGCATGCGCAGATTGCGTAATGGTAAGTTTTTCATTTATAAGAATATTTTCCTTTGTACACACAAATACGGTTGTTCGGAAAGTAATTTCGTTTTTCTCTAACAGAGAACCTAATTGTATTGTTTCACAGCTGACATAGTAATGCTTGTATGTTAAAAGTTTTGTTTGATTCTTTGCAATAGTTTTTGTTTGGTGCCCTATCAAAAATGGAAAATCGAAATCAGCATTTTCGGCATATTTTACTTTTTTACTATCGAAAAGGTAAAAATGCAGTTCAAGCAAGGCGGAAATTATGTGATGTGTATGGAGGAGATGTAATGACCGAACGACAATGTCAAAATTGGTTTGCAAAATTTCGTTCCGGCAATTTCGATCTTGAAGATGCACCACGATCTGGAAGACCCGTTGAAGCCGATGGAGACGAAATAAAGGTAATTGGTATATGCAACCCGTCAAATAACAACTCGTGAGATTGCTGAGAAGTTACATTCACTTAAACAGAAAAGGCCAGAATTGATCAATAGAAAAGGTGTAGTGCTCCAGCTCCACCACTATAATGCGAGACCTCACACAAGTTTGGTAACCCGCCAAAAGCTTTTAAAGCTTGAATGGGATGTACTACCACACCCGCCATATTCTCCAGATTTGGCACCTTCAGACTATTACTTGCTCCGGTCTCTGCAAATTTTTTTGGACGGGAAGACCTTCACCTCAAACCAAGACGTCAAATTTACTTTGGACCAGTATTTTGCCAGCAAAGATCAGAAGTTTTATGAGCGTGGAATCAATCTCCTGCCCGAAAGATGGCAAATGGTATTGGAGCAAAATGGAGAATATATAATTTAATAAAATGTTTATACACTCTAAAAAATTCGTGTTTCATTTTCACCACACAAAACGAAATGACTTTCCGAACAACCCCAATATTATAGTCCGTTATATGACCTTTCGGGGAGTACTGATCAATTCATGGAAAATCTGCTAAAAACGACGGTATGCACAATACTTAGCTTTACGGTTTCTGCCTTTTTGGTTTTAGAAATATTTCGAAAAATCAAAGGGGTTAAGTGAACCCTTAACCCCCACCCCCCACCCCCCGCGCCACACAAATGAAAACCATATAACATACTGAAACGGCGGTCTTGCGTAGAACTTCGATTGTGCTTAATTTTTGGTTTTTTGGTCAATCACAACTTGTGATATCTCAAATTTGATCAAAATCAGATGAGTAGTTTAGAAGATAGCGTTAGAGTGCCAAAAGGGCACTCGAGTTCGGAATCTAATTAATCTCAATCAGAACTCGTGATATTTCAAATTTTATCAAAATCGGACGAGTAGTTTAGAAGATAGCGTTAGAGTGCCAAAAGGGCACTCTTGAATTCGGAATCTAATTGATCTCAATCACAACGTGTGATATTTCAAATTTTATCAAAATCAGATGAGTAGTTTAGAAGATAGCGTTAGAGTGCCAAAAGGGCACTCGAGTTCGGAATCTAATTAATCTCAATCAGAACTCGTGATATTTCAAATTTTATCAAAATCGGACGAGTAGTTTAGAAGATAACGTTAGAGTGCCAAAAGGGCACTCTTGAATTCGGAATCTAATTATTGATCTCAATCACAACTTGTGATATCTCAAATTTGATCAAAATCAGATGAGTAGTTTAGAAGATAGCGTTAGAGTGCCAAAAGGGCACTCTTGAATTCGGAATCTAATTGATCTCAATCACAACTTGTGATATCTCAAATTTGATCAAAATCAGATGAGTAGTTTAGAAGATAGCGTTAGAGTGCCAAAAGGGCACTCTTGAATTCGGAATCTAATTGATCTCAATCACAACGTGTGATATTTCAAATTTTATCAAAATCGGATGAGTAGTTTAGAAGATAGCGTTAGAGTGACAAAAGGGCACTCTTGAATTCGGAATCTAATTGATCTCAATCACAACTTGTGATATCTCAAATTTGATCAAAATCAGATAAGTAGTTTAGAAGATAGCGTTAGAGTGCCAAAAGGGCACTCTTGAATTCGGAATCTAATTGATCTCAATCACAACGTGTGATATCTCAAATTTGATCAAAATTAGATGAGTAGTTTAGAAGATAGCGTTAGAATGCCAAAAGGGCACTCTTGAATTCGGAATCTAATTGATCTCAATCACAACTTGTGATATCTCAAATTTGATCAAAATCAGATAAGTAGTTTAGAAGATAGCGTTAGAATGCCAAAAGGGCACTCTTGAATTCGGAATCTAATTAATCTCAATCACAACTCGTGATATCTCAAATTTGATCAAAATCAGATAAGTAGTTTAGAAGATAGCGTTAGAGTGACAAAAGGGCACTCTTGAATTCGGAATCTAATATTGATCTCAATCACAACTTTAAAAAATATACGGAATTCAATAAAGATAAAGTTTTATAGCCAAAACGACATTTGGTAGAAAATGTATGACAAATCGGTATGTACCTCTCAAAATTAAACGTAATTCAATCAATATCGTTTTTATTACCATATGGGCATTTGTCATTTTCGTATCTCTTCCATAAAGCTTTTTAGCTCTCAAGACCATTTGAGGGAAGACCTGTACTAAATTTGAACCAAATCGGGCGGGTGAACCGTGTTTAATATTTAAATGCAATAATAGGCAAAACTCAAGCATACTGAAGTAATTCAACAGTTTGATAATTGAGGAACAATTTGAAGAACATAGGAATAATTCATTTTCAATTCCCTTATACATAGGCAACACACACTACATACAAATGTCCTGTTTCATAACAGTGTTGCCAAAATTATCGCCATAAGTGTGGATACTCATCTCGTACTTACGGCAATATTGCCGTAAATACCATGGCATTGCTACAAGTACGGCTGTATATATTTTTTATCGCGGCAAGTGATGGTGTATATATATACGAATATTATATAGTATATATATATATATATATATATATATATATATATATATATTTCCCTCAAAAATCTATAAAGAAACCTTAAAAATCAAAACACCTCCCCCCGCTATTAGTTTGACGTTATGTTGCGTTAACTGATTTCTGGTGCATTTCGCAATCCAATCATCACAATCATCATTGCATGCTTTTATCGCTAATTAAAGCAGACATATTCGTATTTCTATGGTTCCCAAGGGAAGAGCTCTGCAAAATTCCAACTTTTGAATTTTTTCTCAGATGTGTGTAGGTACGTCAATAAACACACCTCCTTCCTCGTTACCACATTTGCAAAACACTGTCCCACGCCATTAAAGCTAATGGGCGAATAACCGATAAAAATGCTAATTTTGTACGTAGCATGTTACTACAGCCAAGCCCTCCCAAAAGCAGCCTCATCACAGAATTTGCTCGTAGTAGATCGAATAAACAATTTGAAGTTCTTAAAATAAACAATGGCGCGCAAAAATGTCCGAAAACAACTATTATTATTGTCAATTTCAATGACATTCAGTTGGATAACAACTCATAAAGTACCTAACTTCCGAGTTCTTATCAAGAACAAAGCGATAAATTTTGGCGAAAAAATAACTGGCAAATAAAATGTCCAGTGATTACGATACTGAGGGTAGGTAAATAAAATGTCGTTTCAAAAAGGAAGCGTGCAAAAGGTTTCTTCTTTGCAATGCACCTATAATAAACCCGGTTTTGAATTTATGAATATTAACAACAGAACATTATGCAAACAAGCCTTGATTATAAATGAACGCGGACGTAGGTTAACTAAAATCAATGGAATTGTACCGAAATATGAATTTCCTAGAAAACGAATCCAAAATGGGTTATTACTCTCTATTGTTAAACAGAAAGACACCAGTTCTGGATTGACGTCATTTTCTTATGTACAGGCTGTATGTATACTACCAATACTTGTTGTATTAAAAAGATGATCATACGGAACGGCAATTACTGTACATAGGAATATGTGACAATTTGTGGTTCAAAATGAAATGTATCTGTAGTTTGACATGTTCCGAACGAGGGACTACGCACCTCTTCTGAGGGGTGAGATTATGCCCACATTACCACTAGTTCGAAATGTTTGTGAAATATGATACCCTGGACCGCGTCATAGGCTCATGCACATTATGCGTCATCGTCAACATTCAAGACCAGTTCGGCACAACCCAGGAAATGTCTTCTAAGCAATGAATGAAAAGAACGAAGGTAGCTCGGATTGTGCCGAGGGTTATATACAATGGCCGAACTGAGCTTCGGCTCGCTCGGTAATAATTACATTTATTTTAATCATTTTTTATTTTATTTTATTTTACCTTTATTTTTGAGTGGGCGGGGTTTCAGCCAAGGTTGCTGTACCAACCCAACCCGCTATACATTTACAAATATCCATGACAGAACCCGGATTCGAACCAGGGATCCTTAGTACCGCAGTCCAGCTTTAATTGAACTGCGCCACACGGGCCGGCGCGTAGACGAGCCTGTTTAAGGTTTAACTGATTTTATCATTTTTACGCCAAAAAAATGTCATTGCCGGGCCAGCCGAAGGCGATTTTGGCACAATGCAGCCCAATTTCTTCGAAGTAAAGCGAAAAAATTAGGAAGGCAGGCCTGATTGTTCGGCAATAATTGTACTGAATACTATTTCATTCATTTGATCAATTTACCGGCACAAAATGTCATCGTCGAGCGAACCAAAGGTGAGTTCGGCACAATCCAAGCCAATTTCTTGAAAATAAAGCGATAAAAGCACGAAATTGGTTCGGATTGTGCCTAATTCACCTTCGGTTCGCTCGGAAATGATTGTACTGAAGCCTACTTAGTCGATTCGATCAATATTAAGCCAAAAAATTTCATTTCCCTGCCAGCCGAAGGCGAGTTCGGCATAATCCAGTCCAATTTCTTTGAAGTAAAGCGAAAAAATCAAGAAGGCAGGCCGGATTGTGCCGAACTCGCCTTCGGCTCGGTCGGCAATAATTGTACTGAATACTATTTCATTCATTTGATCAATTTACCGGCACAAAATGACATTGCCGAGCGAACCAAAGGTACAATTCAAGTCAATTTCTTGAAAATAAAGCGATAAAAGCACGAAAGTGGTTCGGATTGTGCCTAATTCACCTTCGGTTCGCTCGGAAATGATTGTACTGAAGCCTACTTAGTCGATTCGATCAATATTAAGCCAAAAAATTTCATTTCCCTGCCAGCCGAAGGCGAGTTCGGCATAATCGAGCCCAATTTCTTTGAAGTAAAGCGAAAAAATCAAGAAGGCAGGCCGGATTGTGCCGAACTCGCCTTCGGCTCGCTCGGCAATAATTGTACTGAATACTATTTCATTCATTTGATCAATTTACCGGCACAAAATGTCATCGCCGAGCGAACCAAAGGTGAATTCGGCACAATCCAAGTCAATTTCTTGAAAA
>NW_022172104.1:0-1535 GCF_008802855.1 Photinus pyralis
TGTTGAAGAGACAAAATCGTGTACTGAGTACGGACCTGGACAAAGTTTACACGCTCAATTGCGTTTTGCGCATGCTTTCTTTTTAATAGAAGTTCACGTTTTGATAAGAACGATATAAGTTGTACTTATGCAATTTGCAAATAAATCCTTTTTTCTTTTTACTTGAATTAATCTTAACAGGATATAACAATTAGGAAAATGTGAGGAATTGTTGTTGATTGATTATTGTCGAGACCAAGGGGGAAGTTTAATGTGGTTATTGCACAAAACACGATTCGAAACAAATTATATATTGTAACTATCCAAAATGAAATTTATTGAAAAATGTACGTCGCGTTCGAACTATACTTTCTATCGAATGACCAATGTCACTCCTTATACATGGCCATGACTTCGTAATCTGATTTAATATTAATAAATTTTATACAAATAAATAAATATGCGACAATAACTTTATGAGAAATTCTCAAGGGATAAAATAAATAAAGGATTTCGCCTTAAGGCTAGCGCATTTTCTATGAATTAATCAGTACTTCCCAAAACGTCATGTAACTATTTGTGTACAAAGGAAAATAAGTTATGGCATAAATAATATTATAAATAAGAAACTTAGCATTGCGCAGTCTAAAAATATGTGATATGTTCGCCTTTACTAGAATCTTTGCCTAAAATTTAAAAAAATCTCTGCAAATAAGAAAGTTGACATTGCACAGTCGGCGCATGCGCACCTTAATCGTAAAAATTTTTCTTGGTCGAGGCGCCAGAGCTATGTGAGCTACCGAATGCAAAACGAACGAACTGAATATCTTGAAAACTGTAAGAGTCGTTAAGGCCTCGGACGGTTGGAAAATGCACAAATACACAAAGCTTGGGATTGTATGGCATGAGAAACGAAATAGAATTTAAAACTTAGATTTTTTAATTCGCTGTAAACCCGTTTCTCAAGGAATGGATAAAATTTTGACTTCATCGGAAAATTGCTTCAAATGTCCTCGTACTCCCTAGTAGGAAGTGTATTACTTATTTGTATAGTCTTACATACATTTATGCGTCAATTTTTTAAAATTCAGTTTAGAACACCTTTTCTCGGCCGTAACGCTACAATATTCTAAGAAGATTTTTACTATTAACGCCTAGGCCTTAGGTGTTGCTTGGGAACAGGAAAATAGTAATAACAGAGATAGCCAATGGCACTAAAAGCTCTAGGATGCAAGAAGTGAACTCTGATTTAGTGTTGGGGTATAACTGAAGTGGATGGAATGCATTCGAAACCTGAACCCTCTTACAGACGATCGAGCAGACGATATGGGTACCCATTAAAGGGTAATGAAATTGCCATAAGGTCGACAGGCGCTTTTTATAGAAGCCCAACCGTATGTAGAATTGTACAAATAACGGTAGGAAGCTAAGGTTCTACAAAAAGTGCCCTCTGCCCAAAGAGCTAAAGGTCAGTAGGAATGATACAATCTTTTGGTATGTCTCCAAAAAGAAACCTCCACAATATAGGCCTTGAAGCCTCCTTTGCAGGTGCTGTC
>NW_022172105.1:0-366 GCF_008802855.1 Photinus pyralis
CTCGTCCCACGATGCGCTAACAAGGCACCTCCCTTTCTTCTTAGGTCTGTCGACCTGTATTTTGAGGCGGAAAAAATGCGCGTTGTCACTTTCAAAAATAACATTCAAATAAAGTTATTCGCTCTGCAATTGATGCTTTCTGTATTCAAGGTTACAAAAATTGGTGACTCCTTAAATAGCCACAGCGACCCCTTTAAAAAGCCACGACGACCCCCTTGGGGGTCGCGACCCACCGGTTGGGAAACGCTGCTTTAGAGCTTCAAATAAAGATTAAATAAAATATGTGACTCTTTCTCTAAAAGGAATTTGCTGTCGAACTAAACATCAGCGTTTTGTTTATATAGTATAATCGTAGCCGTATCGAGT
>NW_022172106.1:0-1276 GCF_008802855.1 Photinus pyralis
CTCTCTCTCTCTCTCTCTCTCTCTCTCTCTCTCTCTCTCTCTCTCTCTCTCTCTCTGAGATGAGATTCGTGAAATCTGAATGGTTGTGTAAGAGAACGTCATACCGGGGGGTCTCGAGGATATAGAATGCGTTCCAGCATTCGAAGATTCGATTATCAGCCCCAAAATGTTACTATGTGAGTGACTAGTACAAAAAGAACCCTCGAGCCATCTTTTTTTGAAAGGTGCTCTCTTGCTCCTGGGGGGTTCTGTACCCCCCCCCCCTTCCCCCGGTGCTGCGTACTTTTACAATAGAATTCTACATTTCCTGAAGAGCATTCCATACTCAGATTCGACTGTCATTTTCCCAAAAATCGTCATGAGATTCGAGAATCTGAATGCTTGTGTAAGAGAACGTCATACTGGACGGTCGGGGGGGGGGGGGGATGGAATACCCCCCAGCATTCGAAGATTCGATTACCAACTCCGAAAGGTTACTATGTGAGCGAATTAGGACTAGTACAAAAAGAACCATATCGGGAAATCCTTTTTTGAAAGGTGCATGCTTTTTCTTGAGGGGTCTTTTATACCCCCCCGCCTTCCCCCGGTGCTGCGTACTTTTACAATAGAATTCTACATTTCCGGAAGAGTATTCCATAGTCAGATTCGACTGTCTTTTTCCCAAAAATCATCATGAGATTCGAGAATCTGAATGCTTGTGTAAGAGAACGTCATACTGGACGGTCTGGTGGAGGAGGGGGAGTTATGGAATACCCCCCAGCATTCGAAGATTCGATTACCAACTCCGAAAGGTTACTATGTGAGCGAGTTAGGACTAGTACAAAAAGAACCATATCGAGAAATCCTTTTTTGAAAGGTGCTTGCTTTCTCCTGAGTGGCCTTTTATACCCCCCCCCCCCCCCCCTTCACTCGGTGCTTTGTGTACTTTTCAATAGAATTCCTACTTTTCTAAAGGGTCTCCCATACTCCATATTCGATCGTCCTCTTCCCAAAAAGTAAATCATTGAAAGTGTTGAAATCTGAAATGCTTTTGTAAAGGGAATTTCATATGGAGCAGGGGGGGGGGGGGTTATGGAATAGTTCCCAGCATACGAAAACTCTATTACGAGCTCCTAAAGGTTATACCATGTGAATGTTAGGAGTAGTACAAGCGATCGAGGCATCCTTTGTTGGCAGTTGCTCCCTCCTAGATTGAAGGGGGGGAGGCTAAATAATAGAATACTGCCCAGACCCTATGCTACGTACCTTTGCAATAGATTTGTACTTTTTCTGAAGA
>NW_022172107.1:0-803 GCF_008802855.1 Photinus pyralis
AAACAGAAAAAGGAGAGGGCCAAGATTAGATCCTTGTGGTGCTCCCGAAGAAACATTAAACCTATGAGATGTGCAGGAATGAAATGTAACCCATTGTGTACGCTCAGCAAGATATGATATAAAGAACTTTAGAAGGCGGCCGGAAAAACCAAATGTATATAATTTATTTAAAAGAATATCCTGGTTTACGCTGTCGAAAGATTTTGAAAAGTCAGTGTATATATGACATTATATTGAATTGCTTTTTCCAACGCTTTCGATACGTTTTGTGAGAATTCAAGTAAATTTGTTACAGTGCTCCTACCCTTCATAATTTCATGCTGTTTAGCGGAAATCTCACCGAGTGCTATTCATCATCAAGACTCGAAACCAAGCTCGAAACCGTTACTGTTCATAGTCACGCAAGTGGCGCGTTTTGCTAGTGCGAATGTGAACCGAGCCCACCTAATGGATAGATGCGTTTTTTTAAAAATCGAACATAGGGAAATTACATTGCATACAAAGTCCCATGTTGGCATTTAAAAAAACTCACTGTATGTAATCACGAGTGTATTCACATAGATTACCTAAATTAAACAACCTGACTGCGGTACAACGTAAATTAGTTTTTAAAAGACTACTTGTAGTCCAGGAGGCGGCGACATTTTTTATGCACTCATATGTATAAAGCTGATATACAATTATATAATTATATATATAATTAAATTAAATTTTTCTACAACTGTCAAAAAAACCTGTCATTTTCTGACGGATTTCGAAACGCGAAGTACTAGATTTTTAAACGGTTAATTAATAAGTAAGGT
>NW_022172108.1:0-849 GCF_008802855.1 Photinus pyralis
CTTCCGACGTCCCGTTCACCCGCATTTCGCGTTTGAAGATTTGACTCCACCATCAGGAAGATCGTGTCGGGGGCTACCACATTTCCTTTGACGGTACCCCCTTCCGACGTCCCGTTCACCCGCAATTCGCGTTTGAAAATTTGACTCCACCATCAGGAAGATCGTGTCGGGGGCTACCACATTTCCTTTGACGGTACCCCCTTCCGACGTCCCGTTCATCCGCAATTCGCGTTTGAAGATTTGACTCCACCATCAGGAAGATCGTGTCGGGGGCTACCACATTCCCTTTGACGGTACCCACTTCCGACGTTCCGTTCACCCGCAATTCGCGTTTGAAGATTTGACTCCACCATCAGGAAGATCGTGTCGGGGGCTACCACATTTCCTTTGACGGTACCCGCTTCCGACGTCCCGTTCACCCGCAATTCGCGATTGAAGATTTGACTCCACCATCAGTGAGATCGTGTCGCGGGCTACCACATTCCCTTTTACCGTACCCACTTCCGACGTCCCGTTCACCATGGCCGCAATTGCGTTGAAGATTTGAACTCCACCATCAGGAAGATCGTGTCGGGTGGCTACCTAACATTCCTTTGACGGTACTCCTTCGACGTCCCGTTCACTCAGCAATTCGCGTTGAAGATTTGACTCCACCATCAGGAAGATCGTGTCGGGGGCTACCACATTCCCTTTGACGGTACCTCCTTCCGACGTCCCGTTCACCTGCAATTCGCGTTTGAAGATTTGACTCCACCATCAGGAAGATCGTGTCGGGGGCTACCACATTCCCTTTGACGGTACCTCCTTCCGACGTCCCGTTCACCAGCAATTCGCGTTTGAAAGATTTGA
>NW_022172109.1:0-847 GCF_008802855.1 Photinus pyralis
AAAGTCTCGGAAAGTCTCCGAAAGTCTCGGAAAGTCTTGAAAGTCTTGAAAATCTTGGAAAGTCTTGGAAGGCCTTGAAAGGTCTTGGAAGATCTTGGAACGTCTTGGAAAGTCTCGGAAAGTATTGGAAGGTTCTTGGACGGTCTCGGAAAGCCTCGGAAGGTCTTGGAAAGCCCTGAAAGCTTTTGAAACTCTTTGAAGGCCTTGGAACGTCTTAGAAGGTCTTGGAAGGTCTCGGCAAGTCTCAGAAAGTTTCGGAAGGTCTTGGAAAGTCTTGGAAACTCTTGGAAGGACTTGGAACGTCTTAGAGGGTCTTGGAAAGTCTCGGAATGTCTCGGAAAGTCTCGCGAAGCCTTTGAAAGTCTTGAAAATCTTGGAAAGTCTTGGAAGGCCTTGAACGCTCTGGAAAGATCTTGGAAGGTCTTGGAAAGTCTCGGAAAGTATTGGAAAGTTCTTGGAAGGTCTCGGAAAGTCTCGGAAAACCTGGGAAGGTCTTGGTAAGCCTTGAAAGTCTTGGAAGGTCTTGGAAAGTCTCGGAAAGTCTGGGAAGGTCTTTGAAAGTCTTGAAAATCTTGGAAAGTTTGGAAGTATTTGAAAGTCTTGAATATCTTGGAAAGTCTTGGGACGATTTGCAAAGTTTTGCATAGTCTTGCAAAATCTTAAAAAGTCTTGAAAGTCTTGGAAAGTCTTGGAAAATCTTGAAAATCGTGGAAAGTCTTGGAAAGCGTTGATAGGTCTTGGAAGGTCTTGGAAAGTCTCCGAAAGTCTTGGAAGGTCTCGGAAAGTCTCGCGAAGCCTTTGAAAGTCTTGAAAATCTTGGAAAGTCTTGGAAGGCCTTGAACGCTCT